>NC_064287.1:778546-813090 GCF_019186545.1 Solanum stenotomum | reverse complement strand
TTCAAAATTTTATTTTTTCACCCCAACCCTCGACCCCCCCACCCACCCCCTACCAGCCCTCATCCTCCCAAAAAAAATTTAAGTTTGTTTTTAAAAAATATTTTCAACTTCAAAAATTCAATTTTTCACCCTTACCCTCAACCCACCCCCAAAAAAATTTAAGTTTGTTTTTAAAAAATATTTTCAATTTCAAAAATTATTTTCTACCCTAGTAAAAATAAAAGATATTTCTCAAAAAAAAAAATCATTCATAAATCAAACACTAAAAATCTTTTCCGGAAAATATTTTTTACTCATCAACCAAACATGAGAAAATAAGTCAAAAATCAACTTATTTTCCAGGAAAACATTTTCTAGGAAAACATTTTCCATGGAAAACATTTTCCTTCGTACCAAACACACCCGAGATCATAAATGGCCTTTCGAAGTAGCAAGCCGACCATTTTCTCTTCTTGCTTGATGATAAGTACATACGTTTATTAGTAGTAGTACTCTTTTTTTTTTCTTCATAGTTATGTGATTTGCTCTGTGGAATATTTGAAAAGCATTTATTCCAATATCCACCTAAAGTAAAGTCAATTTATCATCAAAATAAAAGTTTGGAGAGTCATCTAGATTTCTCCTTAGGGCATGTTTGGTACGAAAGAAATGTTTTTCTAAAAAAAAATATTTTTGTTAGAAAATGCATGAGTGATTTTTTTTTTTGATATTTAATAAATAAACAAAAATATTATTTCACACATACATAATTATAAAATTATTATGGTAATTGAGGTGGCCATGTGGGGGATGGGTGGGTGGTGGCGGGATGGGGGTGGGGGTGAGGGTTTGGGGATGAAGGGTTGAAGTTTTAAGGGATGAAGAGACAATCAACATGAAATGACATTTATATGACCCTCTATATGAAGGGTGACACTTGGTTTTTTTTTTTCAATTTTCTTTTTTATTACTCCAGTTAGATATGATAAAATCAACAAATGTTTCTTACGGCGTATTTGGCATGAACGAGAATGTTTGCCAAAAATATTTTCTATCAAGATAAGTAATTTAATTTCTTACTTACTTTCTGATGTTTGACAAGTAAATATAAACATTCTATTCAAACACCATGTAATGAGGGTTTGGAGTACTAGGGGTGTGGGAGGTTGTGGGAATGGGGGCTACGAAAGTAGGGTGGAGGGAGGGATACGTTAAAGAGTGTAGAGGAAACAATTAATTAATTAGTGTGAGATTCTACGTACATTTCGTTTTTAAGAAATTTATTTTTCTAAAAAAAATATTTTCTAATATCTAAAAATATTTTTCGTCATACCAAACACACCCTTAATACTTTTTTCTTTCTCTTGGTACGTACGGAAAATATTATGACAACAAGTGAAATAAGCCTTTGTGAATCATCAAATGATCAAGGAATAATTTGCATATATATCCACTAACTTTGCATTGTTCTTTTGGAATTGTGTAAAAAAAATTATGTTCATTAATCCCACCACTTTAAATGTTATATATATAACTTTCTACACGTTCAATTTTCTCATAGCAAGTTAAGCCTCGAAAAATCAACATATAATTTTTTTTTTCTCTCTACAAATTAAACCTTCACAATATCTATTAATTTCAATCACAAAATTAAGGTTATTTTTAGCCACAACAATTTTTTTAGGTCTCAAAATGGATATGGTGATGAAGTTGGGAGCAGAAAGTCCGGTGGTGATTTTCACTAAGAGCACTTGTTGCATATCTCATAGCATCGAAACCCTAATTCGAGGTTTCGGAGCAAATCCTAAGGTTTATGAACTCGATAAATTAGTTTTGAATGGTGAAATGGAGAAGGCATTGGTTGAATTACTAGGGTGTAAATCAACTAGCGTGCCAGCAGTGTTCATTGGAGAAGAGTTTGTTGGTGGTTCTAATGAGATTATGAGTCTTAATGTTAGAGGCAAGCTCAAACAATTGCTTCTTAAGGCAAATGCTATTTGGATATAGAGATTATCAAGGCGAAATCAGAATTTTCAGTGAGAAAAAATTCAAAATATATAATATAAAAGTAAATACATGATCAATAAGTCAAAGTAAATATATAAATCAATTAATTACTAGTTAGCTACTAAGTATATCTTTGGTGTTTCTTTTATGTACTTATAATAAAAGTATGCTTTTACAAGGGTATTAATTACTACTCCATGGTGCACCTCTAAGGCTTATTCTAAACTAGATCTAGCAATATTTATGAGTACTTTTCATGTTTAATTGATGTAGCTAGCACATTGTGGTTAAACAAATATGATAATTTACCTCCACTAAATAATATATTCAGAATTTAATAGATAAATTTTTGGACAAATTACTTAAGTACACAACATTACTTTATCTATTCTCAATATTTCCCTACTCTTTTACTAAAATACAAAAATCCCTTATTTTCCCCCAATTCAACTTAATCGGATACTTTATTAGTTTAAGTATCCGCCCGTTATTAATTAAAGTATCTGCGCTGCTATATTATGCATCCGCCTGTTAATTTAAGTATCCGCCCGTTATTAATTAAAGTATCCGTGCCAACAACTTAATAATTTAAGTATCCGCCTTTTATTAATTAAAGTATCCGCGCTGCTATATTATGTATCTGAAAGACACTAAAAAAGGGATTTTTGGTAATTAATGAAAGAGTAGGGATAGGAAGTAATTTCCTTCTTATACTATGTGATTTGCCTAATTTTTACTTAATTTTTTTATAATTCTAACAAATCAGTAGACTTGAATGACATTTGCAGTAGCGTCAAAGGAGCCTCAACATAATAGAAGGCTTAAAGAGAAAATTCAGTTAGAGGACTAAAATTAAAATAAACTTTAGATATATTTATTTATAATTTATTTTTCTATCTTTTTAATGCAAATTAGTACGTAGTATTTCTTTTATACATGATTTCTTTGAATATCCTTGTTTAATTGTTAGTTTTAAGTAAGATTTTATCAATTCAAAAGTTGAAAAACATCTTTTTATTGAGGCAATCATTATATAAATGGCTAACGTAATTTTATAAGTAAATGTTGACAAACTTTAAATAAAGATAAGAGTTGAATTCAAGAAATTGATACCTTGGTATACCTTATTTTAATATGCTTGGGATAACGCTTGAAAATTTAAGAAGAAATTTTAAAAAAATGCAATTTACTTTGTTCAACACTTTTCGACTATTGATTCATATTTTCGACAAAGTGTTACTCTAGCTTATCAAAGATTTGAAGAAAGAGTGTACAAAAAGAGTTTATTTATAAAGATAAAACAATATGAGTGTTAGCGAAAGAATGTAAGAAGGCAAAATAACATTTTCTTGATTTCTTCTATTTGAATAAGGTTGAGGAGAATAAAATAAGATAATAATTTTTTAAGAAAAAATATTTTTTTTATCACAAATAATTATTTTTTTCTATAAAATACACATAATTTATTCTTGAAAAAAAATCTGAGGCCGCCCAAAATTTAGAAGCTTAAGGCATGCACATATGCCTTAATTTTTGTAAGCGGGAGTTGCCCTTGAGTAGCGTAGCCACATACATTGATGGGTGTTTAGTTGAGCAGCATTCGTCAAAAAATTACACTGCAATATACAACAACATACCCAGTGAAATCCCCCAAAGTGGGGTCTGGGGAGGGTAAAGTGTATGCAGACCTTACCACTACCTCGTGGAGGTAGAGAGGCTGTTTCCGGTGGACCCTCGGCTCAAGTACATCTAAACCAAGTAAGAGAAGAGGAAACATTATATAAAACATATCATCCAATAAGAAAACTAGTGCATAATCAACAACGGAGACAATAACATCAAGAAAATACTGTGAGAGGCGAATCGCAGTAAACAACAAATGGCTATAGGATCACAGACAAGAACTACAAGTGCCAGGCTAGGACTACTACAAACACTACCAACTCATACCCTCGCAAGGAAAGAAAACACGCTAACCCTACTAACCTTCAACCTTAATACGCGACCTCCACTCCTTCCTATCTAGAGCCATGTCCTCGGTGATGTGAAGCTGAGCCAAGTCCTGTCTAATCACCTCTCCCCAATACTTCCTAGGCCTACCTCTACCCCTCCGCGTACCCTCTACCACCAGCCCCTCGCACCTCCTCACTGGGGCGTCTGCGCACCGCCTCTTCACATGCCCAAACCATCTCAGTCTCGCTTCCCTCAGCTTGTCCACCACAGGGGCCACTCCCACCTTCTCCCGGATAACCTCATTCCTAATCTTATCGCTCCTAGTGTGCCCACACATCCATCTCAACATCCTCATCTCCGCAACATGTATTTTTTGAACATATGAGTTCTTGACTGGTCAACACTCCGCTCCATACAACAAGGCCGGCCTAACTACCACTCTGTAGAACTTACCTTTAAGTTTAGGTGGAACTTTCTTATCACACAAGACTCCAGAAGCAAGCCTCCATTTCATCCAAGCAGCCCCTATGCGATGTGTGACATCATCGTCAATGTCACCACTTCCTGTAATATATAAAAAATATATATAAAGTATATATGTTATAAATTATTTTTCATGCGTATATATATATTAATATTTGAACACCCTTAACGAAATATCTGAATCAGCCGTTGAAAGGGTCTTGTCATAATCTATTTCTTTAGTTTGTGTGAATCCTCATGTTATTACCCTTGCTTTATATCTCTCAATCTCCCCACTTGGCAGAAATTTTATTGTGTAATTTATAATTTATAAACTAAAAATTCTGATTTCGACTATGTTGATGACGGTTACTTTTGGAATTTAGCTGTTCATTTTTTGCCACAAAAAAGAGGGAATAGAAAATTTTAGAAGCATAAAGGCATACAAGGACGCTAGGAATCGATCTTGTTAAACTTTAATATAAAATGGACAAAAATACTTCTTATCAAGTAGCATCAAATTTTATCAATGAATAGATTAATTAAGATCGTGTCTCACCTAAATTCTAGTGGAATTTCAACCATGTACAAAGAATATTAGTAGATGAATAGTCAAAAATGCAGAAATAGAAAAAAGATGAAATAGACAGAATGTTCTTAATCCGAGTTCACAGAAATCACTGTGTTTCCTTAAGAAATTTAATCCCCTCACTGTACCCGAGGTTGCAGATTAATTCCTCCCAAGATAAAACGGATTAACCTGTTAGAGAAGTAGCGGTACCTCAAACTTCAATAACTTCAGCGAACACAAGAACAACAACAAGAGCACACACATACTCAATCGATCAACAATTTTGTTTATGTAAGAAAATGTATGCAGAGAGGAAAAAAATTTTAGTGTTTGAAAAACGAAAACGACCTCTTATTTATAGCCATTGGCAGCAAGAAACGTGTCTGTTCAGACAAATCTGTTCAAACCCGTTTTTTCCAGAACGTTGTGTCTTTTGGGAAAAGTAACGACTTTTCGGAAGGAACAAATCCTTTCAAACGAATTTTACCGTTACGCGCAAATTTCAAATAATTCATTGAGAAATTAATTATGTTATTTAACTAACATTCTGAATTAATTTATAAGAGAAAAGAATTGAATTAACAAGATTGATTAAATAAATTTTGTCCAAAATATATTATCAATCAAAGCCGAAGCCAAGTGAGCGACGACGACGGTGCGAGGGGCACCTTCTTCTTAACCCTTTAAGAACTAAAGGAAGTGTTTCCTAATATAAGGACAACAATTTCCTTTCTTCTACCAATATGGTAAAAATGACTTTTTATGTACACTTTGCAATGACTTTTCATTTTTCCCTCCAAAATTGGTTCCTCCACTTTCATTGGTTCTTCCACTTTCCATTTTCTCTTTTTATTTCTCATTCACACTTTGTTAAACCCAACAAAACTTTAATTAGTTTTAAAAATAAAATTCATCAAATTTTAGATCTTCGATGGTCATTTCATTGGTACGTAATATGAGTTTTCTTGTATCACAGAAAGTGACGAAATCAGAAATCTCACTTAATGATATTAATATATATAAGGTGTGATAGACCTCAGACTCAACTTTCCTTTTTTTTCGAACCTCATAACTCTCACAAGCGATACTTTGAGGAGTTTCAAGGAAATGATGAATGAAAATAAACCAATCAATTACAATGGAGCAGGTTACTATACACTACTTTTTTAAAAAATCACCACAAATTAATTAATAGGAAATTTGTGCTAGAGAGGACATAATTTTTCCACTCATTTCTTATCGAACCAACTCACTAGAAAAATGAATGACAGGAAGCAAATTCTCACTGAAATAGTAGGAAGCTTCTTAATTTTTCCGTATAAAACATCACTATTTTTTCTTTTCTCATCTATTCAATCAAAATATTTGTCAAACCATTAAACATTTTTCGGTGAGAAATTTCAGTGGAAAAATAGTAATTTTTTTAGTAGTGATAGTGGGTCCAAGTAAAAGACCCAACAAGTGGACCTAAATGAACCTAGCCCGGCCCATATATAATAAGCCCATTTTAATCAAACATTTGCAAAATTGAAATTTGATAAGATTCGTAATATTGCAAATTAACATGTATCCAAGTAATTAGCGCTTAAACTAGTGGAAATTTCGTAAATTACCCATTTATTTGCCTTTTAACACTTTACGAACAACAAAAGGAGGGTTAGGGTAGATCTATCTATGGATAATTATAGTTCAAACACTTTGACCAACTAATTTATAAAATATATACAAAATGTATAATCGTATATACTTTTACTAAATATACATATATAAATACTTTTGCACAACATAAACACTTTCGCTATATACATTATGTATATTTCAATCATATTGATAAATTACTTGATCGGACTGTATAATATTCGTGGCTTTCTATGTTAATGAAAGTCATGGCTTGCTTGTATCAATAATATAATATATGGCCTTTCAAAGTTGCAATCGACCCTTTTTTTTCCCTAGCTCAGGGACCAAATTAATTTCACTTTTACGATAAGGAGATCGATGCATGCACTTTTTTCCTCCTCATCATGTGATTTAATGTTTGGAATATTTGATAAGAATTTATTCCAATTATATACAGCTAATAACTAAAGCAAAGTCAATTATAAAGTTGGAGAGTTATCTAGATACCTCTTCACTGGCACGGATAATATTATAGACTTCATGCAAAAGTATATGTTTTATTAGGTTATTGTCATAATTCAATTTCATGTCACGTATTATTTATTTTGGTTCAACAAGTCTTATGGTTTACGTTATTATCAAATCCAAAAGCATACTAACCATGAATGTATGTTATATTTTATAAAATTCTTCACTTTTCATTTGTATTTTGATATAAGATTCGTCTTTCTTTAAAAGCTTGTAAATTTAGAAACATATTAATCGAGCTTTCTCTTCATCATCATGGTCATTATCGATCGATATCTCGGCTTCTATTTTCCCAAATCAAAATTAAGATGCCTATATATTCTATAGGATTGAAAAAGAATAATAGAATAATATTGAAGTTTAAGACAAAAAGAGAAGAAGATCTATGCATAATCCTTACAAGTGTATTCATTTCCGTTATATTTTCTTTTTATGGATCGGATCATAAAAGTTTTTAATAAAATATTTTTTCTTTCAATGCAATTATTCTTTATGCGTGAACCTGATTATATTTTTTAAACAAATTAAGTACGTGAAAATTCTCTTCAATAATAAATGATTGTGAGAATCAAATCTCACTTATCTGCCCACTCTAACATCGTAATAATTTATATGATCATCTCATCTAAAACATAACATCGTAATAATTTGTATGATCATCTCATCTAAAACGAACACGTTAATTTAATTTATATATCCTATATTTATTAATAACATCTATAGCTCATATCCGTAGTCATTGAAATGATCACTGTTCTATGGGATTTGCTTACTATAATGTCCAATATGTAGTTTCGCATAGCCGATGTGGTACAAAGAGTAAATGACTATTATATTTCTACCCAGTTTTTCATCCACTATATTTAAATGTAAAAAAATATTTTTTAATTTGAAAAAAAAATACAGTTAATAGGGGACTGAATTTTACGTACAATCAACTTTAAATAACTTAATAAATATTAATGACATTGATAGCAAAATAATAAATGGTGAAAATCATTTATATCTCTCAACTTTATTATAAAATTAATTTTTTCCTTATTTTTTAGAAGTGAATGGTCAAATACAAAGAATTCAGATTTTTGTTAGTTTCATAACTGAAGTATCAGGTTTGCGAGTTTTCTACCTAAACTATCATCAACTATTTATCAAAATACACTTCAACTATTAATTGTTCACTTTTTTTACCTAAACGATAGATATGTTTTTAAAAGAACTATCATACTTATATACTCATTCTTTGTTTTTTCCATGGGTAAATTTGTTAGATGGATTTAAATAAAAAATAAAAAATGATTTTTAAAAGTTTTTTTTATTGATAGTATAATATTAAAATAAGCATTAAATAAATTTAATTGACATATGATGAGAAAGAAATCTATTATTTAAAAATGAAAATGTAAATATTTTTTCACCCTATATAAATTTTAAAAATGTAATATTGTTATTAATAATTAGGTCTATATTGTTTCTTTGAACCTTTTCTTTCACCTTATTAGAGTGAGAATATTGCATACAAATATTACTTTTTTTAAGCCTGATATTTATCATTAAATAGAAACTTTTAATATTTCTTAAAACAACCTTAAAAGTTTACAAAAGCTTTTTAACTCAGCACAACACAATATAAAAATAATTTTCTAGTAAGAAAATCCACAAATAAATTCCCTAAAGTTTAGTACTAAGTTAAATATCTAAAACCAAAATCTCAAGTATATTTTCAAGTAATAAAATTCTCATGTAAATTTTCAAGCAACTCTTTTAAGCTAAATTCACCATAAAAAAGATCCCATAGTAATTTCCTATTTAATAAAATTATCAAGTAAATTTTCAAGATAAATTTCCATCTAAATAAGCAATAAAAAGATTCTCATGTAATTTTTAGGTAATGTAATGCTTAGTTTAATCCCTAGAAATAAATTTCCAACTAAATTTGCAAAATTAAATTCTTAACTAAATCCCCAGGTAAGAAAATCTCCATGTAAATCCCCATAAAACTATCCCTAACTAAATCCCCAAGTAGTTTTACCTGGGAATTGTCCTGCGAATCAATGAAGGAATTTATTTTATTCATTTACTTGCGGATTTATTTATGAAAATATTATTTGCAGATAAATTTCCCATATAATTCCCTAGGTAATATTTTTGCGGAAAATGGCGCCAAATTTAGCTGCGGATATGTTTGGGAAATTTGTTTTCGCAGATAAAATATATTAGAATTTAGGAATATCATATTTTTCCCATGAAAATCCGCAAGAAAAATCTGCTGACGAAATGATCCCCAAGTAAATTCCCTAGGTAATTCACAGTTTTCTTGTAAAGTTCATCAATTAACATTTACCATATCCCATCATTTTAAGCCTTATATATACCCTTCTACAACTTCATATTTCTCATAACAATTGTCAAGTCTCAAACTCACTACAAGCTACAAAACTTCTTTTCTTCACTTATTAACACATCTTCACACACACACACACACAAACAAAAACATCAACTTGCTATATATATATATAGAGAGAGAGCATATAGTAAAACTATATAATTTATTTTAATCAAGGTCTAAATTAACATGGATATGGTGATGAAGTTGGGAGCAGAAAGTCCAGTGGTGATTCTTAGCAAGAGCACTTGTTGCATCTCTCACAGCATCGAAACCCTAATTCGAGGTTTTGGGGCAAACCCTACCGTTTACGAGCTCGATAAACTTTCAAATGGGAAAGAAATGGAGAAGGCATTGATTGAATTACTAGGATGTAAATCAAGTGTGCCAGCGGTGTTCATTGGAGAAGAGTTTGTTGGTGGCTCTAATGAGATTATAAGTCTTAATGTTAGAGGCAAGCTCAAAAACTTGCTTCTAAAGGCTAATGCTATTTGGATATAGAGATTAAATTTACTAGCTAGCAAATAATCAGCTACATAATCAGAATTTTTCACTAAAAAAATATAAAAAAAATAAATATACGAATAAGTCATTGCATTTCAATCGTGTAGTATATATAGATTATATATAAAGATCAAAATTCACTAGCTAGCTAGCATGTTTAGATTTTGAAACCTTTCATTGTAGCAGTTTCAAGTCTCACATTTCCTATTTTGATGTACTAGTGCATAAAAATAATTCATAAATATATAAGTTTTATCTTAATAACTTCTATATTATTATTATTTTTAGACAAAACTTCTATATTATTGTTGCATTACTAATACATTTTTCTAATATAGATCTTGCAAAAGTTATTCCTCATTATATGGAAGTGCATTATTCAACATGTTGTTCTTATTTTCTTCTATAAATTGCGGGATTTGAAGAGGTTGGGTTTTCTAATTAGGTTTATAAAATGGAATATATAAATTATGAAAGGGTTGGGGTATGTGATTATTTAATTTAAAATATAAGCCTATTAAATAAAAATGAAAATACACTTTTATTTTTTTTAATTATATTTTTAACACGTTTTTTAGTGTGAGCCTAATTTTTTTTTAGGCTGAGATCCTTTTAAAAATAGATATCGATGAGACACAAACTTATGGAATGAGAGAAAGCGCGAGAGAGTGCAATTTGCAGACAAAAAATACTTTTAAACAAATGCATAAAGGTATAGTTGAGACGCTAGGATTCGACCTTAAACTCAAAATTGACGCAAATCTATCTAAAGAAAAGAATGACCTTGATTTATTTTTATTTTTTTCTTCCAACACTATCATGGTACTTTATATTAGTGTCTTCCTTGCAGAATTTTGATCTCTAATTCTCATGGTGTGGTTGTGTAATGTTTAAAGAAAAATTAATTAAGAGTGTAGTTTACGTAATATATCTCTTATTAACTTCTTCTTTTTTAATTTGATCTATTATGTGCCTCTTAATTTTTTAGAATAATTTAATGCTAAAAGAATCAAGTTTTTTTAAAGAAAAAATCATTCTGGAGAAGCTCAGCTTAAGTTAGAATATATTAGTATACATCTATTCAAATTAAAAAAATAAGGGAAAATAATATATTAATTTAAAACTTAAATAGAAAGATAAGAAAGAGAATAATGGTAACTTTTCTTTCAATATTTTGACGTGTAATTACATGTACAATGTTGGTATTTATAAGTAACTTGAAAAGTCAAATTTCATAAAAAAAATAAATAAATAATTCTCAAACTAAATCAACTCATGATAATTAAAAATCAAGAACAAAGTGTTAGAATGGTAGCCATAAAAATAATTAAAACTTAACTGGACAGATCCGTCTTAATAAACTCAAAAGCTTCAAAAAAAATTCCAGAATTCGTTGTTTGTCCTCGCCGGAAAAAGAAGAGGGGCGCTAGAGATGGAGAAGATTTCGCCGGAGCTGCTGAATTAATTTTTTGGGCAGTGTTTCGAAAAATAGAGTAGTGGTTTAGAAATTATTTCTAGATGGTTTAACTTTAGTAATATTGGGTGAAAAAAAAAAAAAAAACTTACCGCACCACCTTTGTTAGCCTCTTCTAATTACGAAAATACCCTTAAAAAATAAAAAGTAAAATCGTGTCAATTCATGCCAAAATCAGTGGTGTCAAATCTGTTTTTTTAATCATTTATTACCAAAGATAATATTAAAGTGTCTTCTCATTTTAAAAAATAAGGTATTAAAATTTTATTTATTATTTATTTAACTATATTATGTACTCCTTCATATGTGCAAGGGTTTGATTTTTTTCGTGAATTCGACAGGTTGGTTTTCTTTTCTTTTAGATAATATAATGGACAAATTACTTAACTACACTCATTTACTTATCTTAATATTCATTTATTTCTATTTATTTCAAAAATTCATTATTTACCTATGTATCCCGCATGTATTCCGTGCACAACGCTATCTATTCCGCTATGTGGAATGTATCAAACGCTATGTATCCCGTGCACAACGCTATGTATCCCACAAACATCATTTTTAAGGGATTTTTGGTAAATAGAAAACTAGAAGGGATAGGATGTTATTTAGTACTTATAATATGTGGTTCCTATAATTTATACTATTATAATTAGGGGCGATGAGCCTCAAATTTTATGATCTTTATATACTCTCATAGTCATATTAATTGAAGTATGTCAAACTTAAGTTGTTAAATAAAAAATACATATTTTATTTTTAATTATATCTTCAATACATAAATATATATTTGGAGTATTTTTCTTTCATTCATGTGTATATGTTAATTTGTATGATTGATTGATTTACTTTTGTCAATATAAAGGTTTTTTCATTATTCTTTTTCTGGAGTTCAACTTCTATATATTTAAAACTTATTTTTAAACTATGTACGTGGAAGGTATATTATCAATTTGTTCATTTGATTAGTTACGTTCCCATCTTCAAATTTTACATTCTTCTGGCACCTGCTCATATTAGGTCAAATTATATATTTCATCCGTTTACTTTTATTTGTTATGTTGCGCTTTTCGAAAGTTAATTTATCTAATTTTTAAAGTTAAATTAGATTATATTAATTTGATATTTTAAACAATAAATTTAGATATTCAAAAACTAAACGGAAAGTATTATAAATTGCAACTTTTTGCATATCAATATGAAAAATAAATGTAAAATATTAGTCAAATTTTTTATAGTTTGACTCTAAAAAAGAAAACTATGACAATTAAAAGTGCACGAATATAGTATAAAAGATAAAATTTTTTAATATATTTTAGATTATATTGGTTCACAAGATTGGCCCAAGTTTAATTCGGGCTAAATGGACTAGATTTTGTCTCTTAGATCCGTTTTAAGAAAATTTCATAAGTAGTGTTGTTAGTATCAGTATTTATTTTTTTTACAAAATATAGCGATTTGTTTTTTTTTTTTTTTTTTTCAAAACGTAACAACATTTTTCTTTCAAAAGATAGCAATATATATTATAACCGTGCACATACAATATCTAGTCGTAATTGAAAGTATGTGAATACATATTTAATTGTAATGGTATATGCATGTATATGTATGCATGCATACAGTGGCGGATCTATGAAGGGTTGTGGGGGTGCCACGCCACCCTCGAACTTCGACGGAAACTCTATATATACATAGGTATATATATATATATATATATAATATTTATATAAATATAAAGCGTGTCATCCACAGAACAAAACTGGCTTGTGGTGCCACGTAGGAGGGCAACTTTAGAAGGCTGATGTTGCGGGTTCGAATCCCATTTGTACCTATTTTTTTGAGAAATTTGCTGCATACGTTTTTTAAGAAAAAAAAGGCTCCAAGCACGTTTTTTTAAGGAAAAACAGCTGGCACAATTTTTATTTTTTTTATAATTGTTATTGACTTAAATTAAATTAATTACATTATTATTCCTTTGACTTTTCTTTTATTTGATTAAAGACTCAATAAAAGTGTAATATCTTATTATTTATTTATATTTTATTGATTGATTTATGATATATATTGAAAAGACGAATAATTCAATCAAATATAAATTAATTTAATCAATAAATCTATTTGGCATTCACGAACTCTAAATCCTGAATCCACCACTGCATGCATATATATGTTTTTAAAACAAAAATAAGTTGTAATGTGTGGCCAACTGTATGTGTATGTATGTGTTTTCTAAGCTAATTAAACTGGATGTATGTGAAGACATTAACAGTTAACTGTATGTGAGGCGATCTAGATTCAATGTAGTGATTTCAAATGCAAAGTGTGTTATATATATGACAATTTTCTGTAAAGTAACGTCGATTTTCCACATCCAATTGAATCGCTGACGAGTTACTCTGGCGACAACGAACAATTGAGGATGCAGTTATAGTGACGGCTAAGGTTTTTTATGATACATAAATACGTATATAAGTGTCTATAAGATATATAATTACATGATCTCGCTATATTTTGTAATTATTTGAAAATATCACTATAAAAATAATAAAGAAGTAGAATATGCTTCATCAAGTAATTTTGTCTTATGTTCTCCATTAGTTAACCATCAACTCAGTACGTACATGATGTAACTTCCCATTAATCGAATAAATAAATTTCTAGAAGCAAAATATATAATAATAATATTAAAAACTTGACTTTATCTTTAGTGATCCTCTTTGGAAACTTCATTTAGTATAATGATGTAACAAACACTTGAAAAATAATACTAACTTAATTACACACTTGATCATATTGATTCATCTTATTTGTTAGATAAAGGCTGCCAAAATAAAATAAAACGGTTTAGAATTTGTAATCTAGAAAATAAAATCGACAAAAATAAAAGTAAAATTATTAATACAAAATAAAGTTATAATTATGGTGTATATACCTTTAATTTTTTTATCCTTCTTATTTCATGAAAGCAAAACTCCTGCCTTGGGTAAAAGCCCTTACCCAGGGCTGCCTTTTGAAACAAGGGTCATCATAAAATCGATTTTCGACGAATAAAAAACACATATGCTAGAATTATGATCTCAAAATACCCTAATAAGAATGTGTATATTTAGCTATTAATATAGTGAGAAAAAATATATTTTGCACCCTATAGGACTAGAATTATCAAAATGAACAAGTGTTCTACCTTTGAGAGCGACTTGAACTATTGATTTACATAGAGACTTATAATAAAATCTAAAAATCGATCACTGAATCGAGTACCTCTACTGAATAAAGCTCAATAGAGTTGTAACATGAGCCTTTTATTTATCAATTGATTATAGAGGTGCTTCACCACTAAAACAAACTTCGCTCGTCAAATTACATTAAAAAAACCATAAAAAATTCAATATTTTCAAAATCTACAAATTTAATTATTTTATTTACAGCTAGGAAATATTATTTCCAGTCTGAAATCGAGGAGGTTTACGTTTTCCTGGAGGTGTTGAACGTCTTGCTACTGCTGGCCTTACAAAAGCTCCTTTTTCTTCTTCATTTATTCCCTGTAATTATTTTTGAAATAATTAAAAAAAAATCTTTACTTATAAATACTAAAAATATATATATGATAAAATATCACCTTGAACGATCCAAAATAAAAATTACATTACTATCAAAAGTCATTATTCAAGAAAATATGTATATTTTAAAGGAGAAACTACGTAATCACACATACTTCATTATCATATATTCTATTATTATTTATACTTTTAAAATATTACATATTTTACAATTAATTAAGAGTTTCCTACCATATATTGAAAAAAGATACAATTTGATATATGTAGTTTTGCTGATGTATACACTAAAATAGGAAGAGAGGCGAACGAGATATTGTTATATATCCTGGATACATGCGAATTATACCAGATACATACTGGTGTGATTCACTATTTGGAATATTAGATATATAGGAGAGCGGTAGCGAGATGAGAGAGAGGATGATCTAAGATATGTATGCGAATCCACTTAGATATAATGTATCAAGAACAATTGAAATATATGTATCTGGATGCACCAAAATCTGATAAGATACATAATATTGTAAACTAGAGTGTATCTAAGTAATTAATTAATTCCTAAACTAGAGGAATTTATGAAATTAATTATCAATACTAAAAAATTTAATCATAATACCTTCTTATTTGCTAATTCATTATTAACTTCCAATAGAAATATATTTTCCACTCACGAGCAAAAAGATTGAAGTGGAAGTAAATGAAGTGTCAAGGAATTTAATGAAAGGAGAAAAACAAAACAAAATATTAAATATATATATATATATATAAAGAAGTTACCTTCTCATTTTCAATGTTTAAATTTTCATGCTCATCATTTCCTGGAGAATAATATCATGATCAAAGTTATAAAAATAAACTTCTTTAAGATAAATATTTTTCTATTTCTTTACTAAAGATGAAAAAAGAAGAAGAAAATGAAATACCTTTACCAAAAGAAAAAAGGAATTTAATTAGATCTAGAAATTTGTTCTTGATATCTTGGACAAATAACGCAACTGCCATAGATTTTCTTGATTTATTTCTATGGATAATATCAGTTATGAGCTTTATATATACACATCAATTATTTACCCTAAAGTTTTAATCAATATTGTAATATCAATAGGATATTTTTTTTTTCACAATAATAGATCTAAAGTTTGATTCTCATTGAAGATCACGACAAATATTAATGATGACACAAACACGCAGTACAATAATTTCAGCTTTTGACAGTTTTTTTTTTGCACGGTTACTCACTTTTTAATTCAAGTTTGATTATTTGCTAGTACATAACTACCACTACTTATTGTCTCTTAGATTTTTGATGTTTAGTTCAAATTTATTTGACCTTTTTTTTTTTTTTTAAATGAATAAATAAACAATTTTTTAATTTTAATTTTACATTTAATATATTTAAGATTATAAGATTAAAATTAAGATTATAAGATTAAAATTGTTTTATTGATATATTTTTAATTTAATTATAAGATTTATTTATTATAATTATTTTATAAACTGTGTATCAGGTTAAAATAAAAGAAACAAATAAAATACAAAAAGTATGATTTTTCCGACACGATCAGCATATTCTTATTTTTCTTTTACTAAATTTCTCTTCTATGAAAAAAGGGGATGATGTTGGGTTGGATGACCCTTTGAAATTATAATTTGTTGATGTTGGATGTAAGATCAATTTAATTGCTATATTAAGCTTTCTAAGCGGATATTAAACATTTCTTCATTTTTAATTAAATATTTCGTTTGAATTTTTTGAATATGGAATTATTTTTGTTAGGGAGTGCTTTACTCTTAATATGATACTTTTCAATATGAATTTAAATTTAACCGAAATTTCACTGTGAATTAGAGGACATACATAATACAACAAGAAGATATTTAGAAGTGATAGATATTTTTCTTTTAGCAGATATTCAGAGGTGATAGATTTTTTTTAGCAATAATATTTATTATCATAAAAATATTTGCATAAGTTGAATATCAGAGTTGTTAAAAGTTTTAACGACACTTATATAGGCTAATGATTATAAATATATATTTATTATTAGTGCTAACTATAATATATAGACAATTATATTATTGTCGTTAAAAATTGTGACAAAAATCTTTTATTTGTTATAGTGATAGTTTCACCCTCATTGAAGATTGTAGGTATCTGGTGGCGATTAATAGATCTATCATTACTCATATTTGACGTCTATTATGACTAATAAATTTTTATAAACTTATGTATATTTGAAAATTTATATTTATATAAAGAACTTGATATGTGATTTACCAATTTTGCACCTTAGGACATTCTAATATTTGTTTATGAATTATAGTTTGCTCATTTGATAAGATTGCATAAACATTGGGTTCAATAAATTTGATAGTTTTCATAACAACTTGTGGGGTTTTTATGTTTATGAAAAAAATATAACTTAAACAATTCAAAATTGTATGTCCAAACAAAATTTCAACTTCTTATCAATCCTATTTAAATAATGATTCCACATCGCATGTGAAACAGGCCCTTAAAATTTGATTTGAAATAAGTATTTGTTTATGAAATATGCATAAAATCTTAATTTCAATTCTAAATTATGATTTCAAATATCAAATTCTCCAAAAAAGGTTGAACTTCAAAAGAAAAAAAAATTAGATATAAAACTTGACCCATAATTAAGTTTATATATTTTTTTTAAAAAAAGATTCATGTTCAACGTAAAGAAAATACCACGATCCATGTGAAAGCTTCATATCAAATTATTTATATCTGAAAGTTTGTAATAGTATAGCACGTATTCACAAACATTTTAAGCGTCAACATATGCAATTAATGAGGGCTGAGGCCTCAGGCAAATACAAATATTTTGATATCAGTAATGAAGTAACTTTAAACTTCGAGTAAAAATTTCACACTCTCAATAATTCAGATATAAAATTTAAAAAATTAAACAAATTTAAATATATTTTTGACTCGTAACTTTTTATTCTTCCTTATTAAATCAAAGAAAAGTAAGTAATTATTATAATTTTATATAAATAAGTCAAAAGAAAGGAAGCAACACAAGTACATTACAATCTAAGAAATCTTCTCAAAGTACAATAACCAAATTACACTTAAAAATACAATAAAAGACAAATATCGTCCGATTAACATATTTGACTTACTTTTGTCAAAGACGAATTCAGAATTTTAATTTATCGTTCTGAATTATAAATATTTTTATTTATTAGATTTTGGATATTCTAGAGTTTATTATTGTCTGTTTGCATTTTGGGAGGATCACGCTTTGATGGAGGTGTTGAATGAACCGCAAGATCTGCTCGTATAACAATTTTCTCTCTTTCCTGTATTTGAAAGAAAAAAAGAAAATTAATATCCTTTTATAATAAACAATTAGAAAAAAATAATAATATTTTCTTGAAAAAAGTTTGAGATTTTAATTGCATGCTTCTTGTAGTGTCCAAAAAATAGTAGAATCATGCTATAAATTAAATAAAGAGTTAGACCCTTATTATAACCAAAGAAATGAAATGCAATTAAAAATCAAAACAAAAGATATATACGGTGGTGGAGTTAGAATTTTTATTAAGGGATTTAATATATGAGAAAGTAAACATACGAATAAGTCGAAGAGGATTCAATGTCTATTGCATATACATAAAAAAATAAAATAATGAGTGATAGTTTAAGACTTTAAGTGTATTTCTCACACTTTCAATAGTTTTTTTTAAATCATTTAAAATGTGGTTCTAGTTGGCTTTGAACTGAGGTCATGAAGGCAAACACACTTTCAATAGTTTAGGTATGAAACTAAAAAAAAGATAGTTTAAATGTGTTTTTTACTGTTAACTCAATACAATTTTAACCATATATAGATAGGAAGATTTTCTGTCGAAGAAAGTTCGGATGAACCCGAAAAAAAAATACAAACATAATATATAGAAAAATTCGAAGAAGAAATTCAGCTACCTCACATACCACCTTTGTTATTTCTTGTGCACCCTCCCCTGGAATATAATATCATGATTATAGTTACACAAAAATAAGTATTAACTTTTTTAAAGATGATTAAAAAAAAGTTTCATATATATCAAAGGAAATGAAAAATTGTAAGAAGAAAATACTTATAAGAAATATAAATAGATTGATACCTTCTATCTTGATGATATCTTGGGCTGGAGTCTCTTTTTCATCTCCTTCCTGTAAATTTTGAAGGAAAAAAAAGATCAACATCCTTCAATAATAAATAATATCTCCTTTGTCCAATTTTATTGATTATGTTTAACTTCAAACCTACCTTCACTCGTAAATTACACCAGATATATTATTGTTATTGTATATTAGTTAGACACAAAATTTTGTTGCTAATGGGGATCCTTCATTCTAGAAGATTACTTGGACGGTCATTAGGTTCAAAGTTCTATACTATTGTTATGGTACCGATAGATTCACTATTTTAGCGTTATTATCTTACATTACATGTTGAACTGTGGGTGCTATGCGCTCCCGTGCTTCGCGAGAAGGAAGAAGGATGTTGCATATGACACGAGATAACAAATTGACGGAGCTCTTGACACTGCCCCTCACGTCATAGAATCAATGTTTTGTTTTCAACATGACTTCTTTATTACTGTATTTGCTTTACATGCTGGATTTATGATATGTTTTAATTAGTTTTACTCAAACTGAGGATCTATTTGGAAACAGTCTTGGTAACTCCACAAGATAAAGATAAGATTGTGTATATTCCATCCTCTTTAAATTCCACTTATAAAATTACACTAAATTACATATCTACGTAAAAAAAAATGTGATTATGTAATAAACAGGAAGAAAAATATATATAGTTACCTCATGTTCCACCTTTGGTTTTTCTTGTGGATCATCTCCTGGAGAATAAAGTCAATGATTTAAGTTACCCAAAAATAATACTATTTCATTTAAGATGATTTTTCTTTTCTTTTTTTTTGAAAAAAAAGTTTCATACTAAAGTAAATATATAAAAAGAAGATAAAAAATAAGAAGAAAAATAAATCTTAGGCATATGAAGAGATGATACCTTTGTTGTTGATATCTTGGGATGGACTCCCTTTTTCAACTATTTTCTCTTTTTCATATTCTTCCTGTAATTTTGAAGATAAATAAAGCAATATCCTTCAATAAGAAATCAGACAGAAAATTTTAGAAATTTTTAAAAAGATATATGACATGTTGCAAATTACAAATATGGACAATTATCGCTTTAGATAAATGGTGTATAAAGTGATAAATGAGCAGATTAAATTGAATTTGAATGCGTCAAAATATAGTCTGAATTAATAAATGAGTAATTGTTCGGTTCTATCCAAAAATTGGATGAGATTTAATTTTACATTTATCATTAAATAGCTATTTTTCAAAAGAATTGATGTAGTAGTAAAGAAATAATTAGATTGCTAAAGTTATTAACATGAATTATTTTTACTAAAATAAATACTCTAATTAACAGTTTCTTAAAGTGAGTGCAAATGCAAAGAAATGAGAGGGAATTAAAATTCAAAATAAAGAGAGACTCAGAGAGCAATTTCAAAATCATTATTAGATTTCAGAGCATGTTTATTTTGAATATAACATATATATAATTTGTGAACATGAAATAAACAGACAGTAAAATATACAAAAAATAATAAATAAAAAGTCAAAAGAAGAAATCAAGGTACCTCCTCATATTCCACCTTTATTTTTTCTTGTGCATCATCTCCTGAATATGAAATATCATAATTAAAGTTACCAAATTTAATATTAACTTCTTGAAAATGATTCACAAAAAGAAAAAAAATCCATACTAAAAAAGCTGAAAAATAAGAAGAAAATCAAATATTTAGACATATAAATAGATTATACCTTCAATCTTGATGATACATTTGGATATAGTCTCCTTTTCAACTATTTTCTCTTTTCCATCTCCTCCCTGTAATATCCTTCAATAATAAATAATATTTCCACTGTCTAATTTTATTAATCATATTTGACTGAACATAAAAGTTTAAATTTTTTTTAAAAATATATAAAGCATCAAAACTATCATTTTAAGTGTGTGTGTGGGGGGAGGGGGTGGATAAATGGGGCAAGTGATTTCGAACGGATTAAAATAAATTGATTAATCAACAAATAAGTTATTATTTAATCTTATTAGTAAATAAATTGAAATATATAGTTACCTCCTCATGTTCCACCTTTGGTATTTCTTGTGCATCATCTCCTGGTGGATAATATTATAAAGTTACAAAAAATACAATAATATTAACTTCTTTAACATGATTAAAATAAGAAGATAAGAAAAAAGAAAGATGAAAAAAAAGAAGAAAATTAAATACTTAAAACATATGAAGTGATGGTATCTCTGTTCTTGATATCTTGGGATGGAGCCTCCTTTTCAATAATTTTTTCTTTTTCATCTCCTCCCTGTAAATTTTGATGGAAAAAAAAAATTCAATATCCTTCGATTATAAATAATAGTTTGATTAAACACAAAATTTAAAAAAATTAAAAAAGAATATCTGAGCAAATTATATACAGAGTATAAAAATCATTATTTCAAATGAATCGTAAATAAAGGTGATAAATGAATTGATTGAATGATTTCAGATGAGTCAAAAAAAGTTGAATCGAATCATTATTTAATTATACCTGTAAATAGATTGAATCAAGAAGAGCTAATTAATGAATCATAACCCAATTTGTTCAACTTGATCCATACAACAACAAATTAACCAAGGGAATCTTACAAATACAAACAATGATGTGTACGCCGTCTCACTCGTATTTGACCCATCATTTATATAATTTAAAATTTACTTTCCATGACTCCACTAACATAAGAGAGATTTACAACATAAATGCTTAATATATCGATAGTTCCTTATACTAATTGTCATTCAATTTTATTTGAACACTCGACTACGGTTTGTTTCAATTGAACATATAATAAAATATTTTTATTTGATATCAATCTAATTAAATTTGAAAGAATTCTTACGTGTATTTTCAAATGTCAATTATATAGAAAAGCTAATCACTTGAAATGCGTCACTTTCTTTAACTATATACATTAGTGTTGATAAATCGTAAAATCTCAAGTATGTTCCAATTGAGACTGATGTATATAATCAAATGAGATGACATATATTATGTAGTTAACTTAACTACTTAGTAAATGTTTAAGAGCACGTACAATTTTTTTTCAAAATTTGAACTGAAAGTGTCTAACGTGAATACTTTATCATGTTTGAAAGTGCACAATTAAAACAAATCATAATCTAAATGTCTAAATAAAATTTACCAACAAAGTTATAGATCTATTAAGTCTAACATAAATAACATGGTGATTCACACACATTATTTATTAGATAATGAGACCATATGAACAGTATAATATCAATTATTTTTTTTACAAAAATAATAAATAAAAAAATTGAAAAAGAAATAGGAGAAATTAAAGTTACCTTCTCATGGTGAAGTTTCACCTTTAGTTCTTCTTGCATATCATCTCCTGGAGGATAATACAATGATTAATAAATAATATTTTTTTCTTTAAGATGATTCTTGTTAAACTCTCACTTGGTGATTTTAATATAAAAATTCAGTTACAAAATAAATAAATAAATACTTAGGCATATAAAGAAATGATACCTTTGTTTTTGATATCATATGAAGGAGTCTCCATGGTTTTCTTAGTTTATTTCAACTCTTTAGAGCTGAGCTTTATATACTCATCACTAGGGGTGTTAATGGAAAATCGAGTTAAACTAAATATCAAATTTAATTTTAAAAAGTTGATATTCTTTTTGTTTTTCGATTTTTCATTCAATGTGTAATATATATTCACATTAAAATGTGACTAATCTGAATTTACACGTAGATCTTATTTGGAAGAGTTTCTTATACTTACACGACATATTACTTAAGTTACATATATTAATTGTGTAAAAATTAATGTATATTATTTCAGAATTTTAACTTGTGAGAGTAAATTAGTTATCATTTGAATCATATTAATACTAAATCAGGCATAAGCACATTTTTGGTCTTTACATTATTGGGAAATTGTTTTTAATTCTTATGATATATGATTAAATATATTTAACCTCTAATTAATTAGAATGCATATTTTTATGGAAAAATAATTTAATATACTCTTCAATTTTGTCATTTAGACTTGATATACTCATCATTATAAAAGTGGTTCACATCTACCTTTACCGTTATAAAAATGATTCACATATATCCATATCGTTACAAAAATAGCTCACATATAACTTCGTATCTAACGTCCGAAGTGAAAAATTAATTTTAAATTTTATTTTTAATTTTAATTTTAAATAAATTCATGTTGGGTATATATGATCCTTTCACATATGATTTTTTTTTACTTCTTTAATTTGATTATCATTATTTGAGTCTCTTATTCTTATTTTATTTTTCTCTTTCATTGTTTTTTGTTACCCCTTCCAGGAGGTCCCACCCTTTTAGCTCCCTTGGTAACTCAAACTCGCAACATTCTTTAGTGTAAATATATGAGAAATAAAATAATAAAAAAGTATGAATGGAAAAAGAAAAAAAAAACCAAAAATTTTAAACTATTTTTTCTGGCTATATTGTAATTTATTTTTTGTATTTTTAAAAAAATTTGGGCATAAATGATAAATTTTATAAGAAAGTTAATGAAAAATGAATTTAACCATCAAAATAATAAATTCAAATTAGCATTAAAATCAAAGAAGCTCAAAAGAATACATGTGAGAAGGATAAAATTGATTTTTTCACTTTCGTTAGAGAAAAATGATATATGTGAATTATTTGTATGACACTAAAGGTATATATTCTATTTTTATAACAAAAAGTATATCAATTCTAAATAACAAAGTTACTGACCATTTTCTCGATTTTTGTTCCCATCGCATGGAAATCTGTTTTACTAGTGAAATTGTATATCATTTTTCATGGGTCCAACTTCAATGTGGAAAGTCGATGTGCATATCATAATCAAATTGACTATATTCTACTTTACCCTCTTTAACTTTTATGAGTTGGAAACAATATCCTTTCCACGTTTTAAATGAGACAATTTTAATGCAATTTTTTTTAACAAAAATTGTATAAAATATTTTTTTTAGAACTAAAATATTTAAATATCCAATTGCTTTGATTTGAATTGTCCGTAAAGTGCAAAGTCAATAAACAAACATCAAATTCATGGATATTTGAACCTGAATATCCATGAATTAATGGAAGGACAAAGAACACTTTTGAACAACCCATTGTAATAAAAAAAAACTATATCTTGAAATTAATTCATCAAGTGGATGATAAAATTTATGGATATTCCAATGGATATTATGCACTTGTTAAACAACAATCCTTTAGAGGAAGAGCCAAATAGAGGAAACAACGAGTACGAAAAATGGAGGCTTAAGCTCTAAAAAAATTTGATCCTTATAAATCGAATCATATTAGAGTTTGTTAGAAATTACTTAGATACTACGATCATTGAGGGAACAATAGATTTAAATTGGCTAAAGGATAAAAAATTACCAATAATTAACTTGAAAACCAAAAATGTTATTAATACTTGTAATTATTTTATTTGTGACCTAATTATATAAATATTTTTATACAATCAAGCATAAAACTTCAACTCTAAATGAAGATTGTTCTTAAGGACATTTTATTTCATTATAAACGTTATTCTTTTTGTCTTAATTTATATGATATATTTAATTCTCTTTTTAATCTATCTCAATAAAAATGTTACATTTCTATCATTTAAAATAATTTAATTTTAAAATTTATATGTCAAATTATATCATATCATATAAATTAATACTGAAAAAATGCACCTTTTTAACTCTCTATCAAGATAAGATGATAACATAAAAGAAGATTTTGACAGTTCGTAAAAAAATTACTTTTGAGTCAGAAAACTTGTAATAATGCAAAAAAAGAAGCAATTAATTAGGACCACATAACTTTATTTGGGTAAAATTAGGACCACATAACTTTTCTTTTTGTACAGTTATGACCACATAAATACTGCATATCTTTTTTTTTGGTTTTCTACCCGGTGTCGGAAGTCCACGTTAGAGCTCCGACTAAATTTGAATCGCACACTACAGGACCCATTCGGGGGTGGCACTCCCAATAGGATTTTCTCCATACCCAGGGCTTGAACTCGAAACCTCTGATTAAGGGTGAAGCACTCCCACCAGTGCACTACAATCCATGTTGGTAATACTGCATATCTTACGTGTGATGATTTCGATTGGAAATAATTCCTTTACATTATTGCACGGAAATAATTCCTTATATGCTAATTTCATCGATGATTCATATATCCACAATGCGGTGACAGGTGATAGATGTGTTTGCTAAAAAGGAGGATTGTTCGAATCTTAAAAATTATAGAGATTACATATCTCATTAACTATATCGATGTGAGACTTAATTTTTAATCATTGGTCAACACCCTTATTACGTCAAGTGCTGAACATCTAGAGCGTGATCAAAAATTTAATTTCGGGGCTCAATATCGAGTGAGATTGATTCTACTATGATACCATGTAAAATTAGGAGTTGAGCTTAACTTACAACCAAAAAGCTAGTTTAAAGGGAGGAGACTTGTCCAAACTTTATAAGGTGACCACTCATCTCATTGACCATCGTAATTGATAAGAAGAAGCAAAAGCTTTCGCATGTAGTCACTTACATTATCTATACTTCACCTAAGTCTGTTAGTGCAACTCAGCTGAAAGAGATTCTAAGCGAGAAGCAATACTGAACAGGAGTCTATATGTATATATTCTAGGCTAGTCTAGACTTGTAATGACATGTATACATACATTTTTTGTGTGGGTATATATTTTTAGTTAATCCGTTTCTCTTAGTAGTATCTAAAGTTTTCACTTTATTAGTAAAAGTTTAATTTCCGCTTTAAGATGACAAACAGTTTAAACTAATAGGACCTACCTCGTAAATTAATAACCAAAAACCTAAAACACAGAGGGGACATAAATTATTAAAAACTAGAAGTGAGACATTTTAAAGAGGTTTACTAGTAGATATTAACTTAATGATATGTAAGGATGAAACTAAAATATCCGGTGCGGGCGTTAGATCATTGAGAGGATCTTTCCCTAGTATAAGAGGACCCGTAAGGATGCACCTCTAGTGTACCAGTTATCGTGCCCACGGTAATGCTGGGTAGCCAAGTGTAGAACGGATAACTGCTGAAAGCATCTATTTGAGTTTTATAGATTCTAGATTCTAAAAAATGCACTTTAATCACGAAAGTTCTATATTTATACGTATTAAATTCATTTCTTACCACAAATATAATGAGGATTTGAACCAAAAATATTGATCAATCTACCAAATTATAAGTAAACATATAGCTTTGCTTTGCCCCGTCCCCGCCCCAAATGAGTATAAGAAAAAATTACATAACAATATGTATATATAAGT
Source organism: Solanum stenotomum (assembly GCF_019186545.1). Lineage (NCBI taxonomy): Eukaryota > Viridiplantae > Streptophyta > Magnoliopsida > Solanales > Solanaceae > Solanum > Solanum stenotomum. Next base: position 786,558 of record NC_064287.1, on the reverse strand, counting down.
TAAACTCTAAATTAAATTTCCCTCCCTAAAAATATATTAGAGGGATCCATCCAACTAATTAGTAGTAATAATAAATATAATTATGATTAATTATATTCTTACAAAGAAAATACTCAATTCAGGTCCATCATTTGCATCTGGACTCAACATATATAGGGTTTCAGCATCCTTTGATTTAACCACACGTTCAAAATGTGCCCTCATGTATGTCATCTCACCGTCCGGTCCTTCCACGTCAGATTTTCCGGGCAAAACTCCGGCGCCCATCGACACCGGTTTAAGAATCTCCATCACATTAAGATCTTCTTCTGTGGATTCTCTTTTAACACCATAACCATTTTTTTTACCATTACAATACATTGTCCATAATGGTTCTTCAAGAAGATTTATCTTCTCCTTTTTGTCCCTTTTCTCACATTCTAATGCAATCCTTACCTAATCAATAATAGAAGTCGTGACTCGATCAGTACAGGAGGAATCGGAATTTTCACTAAAGTCAAATATATAAATAAGTAAACACACAATTGAGTCATATAACAAAATTGTAGTGTCATAAGTGGGGTTTAAAGAGCATGTGTGTCCGCAGACTTTAAAGTAAAGAGGTTATTTCTGAAGACTTAAAAGATTCAATATATAGTATGTCATGAATATATATAAGACTTCTTTTTATCATAATTTATGTAATATTTAATACTATTACTCTTTCAAAAGTCAAACATTTTTTTCGCTTATGATTTTTACAAATACTTTTTATAATTTAGTAACAATACTTTTGCTCTTTATGCCTGGTTTTCAAATATATAAATTTTATTTCAAAATTTAAAGCTAAAATATTAAGGAATATGAAAATGTTTCCAAACATAAATGGAAAACAATATAACGTCTCTTTAATTACCCTAAAACATATATATACATTGAAATGAAAAATATTTAGATATTTTTTTTTCGAACCGTTTCAACAGAAAAAATGATATTTAAGAAAAAAAAAAAAACTTACCATGCCTAGATTCATTTCCTTCTGCAAAACATTTGTTTGCAAAGCAAGTTCAACAACAACGGTAGGAAGATTCCTAGGGTTTTCTTGAATGGAAAGACTAACACGTCCTTTTCGATATCCGAACAACGTTCCAGTGATTCTTGAACCGGCTATTATCCGGCTGTTACTATCCGGTAACCGACCACCGGGTAGAGAAGGGAGTCTGCATGCCGGTGTAATAATCGGGAACGATCGAAAAACGTTACGAAAAACTCGAAAAACCCTAGTCCGGTTTTTTTTCTTGGTTGAGCTAACCGGTTCAAGAAGGGATAATGGCGGAGTTGTTGTTGTTGGAGCCGGTATTGAGGAAGAAGACGTTGATGATACGCTCGTTCTTGGCGTTGATGATGATTGTGGTGGTGGTGGTGGTGGTTCGGCCTGATCCATTGCTAGTATCCGTTTTTAGGGTAACCAGCAATGGATGAGGAAAAAATTACTCGCAAAAAAAGAGGAAGAAAATACAAAAAGATTAAGGATGTTGATTCTGCATGCAAATGAAGATGGAGATAGGAGGGGTGGGGTGGGGAGGGGGGGTAGGTAGTTGATTAATTGTATTTGATTTCTTGGTGTAGGTGTATTTGGAAATGATATTATTTTGTTTAATTTTCTTTGGTTGGAATTTGGTTCCATAGATTTCGGAACCTGAATTTGTGGAACTAATTAAACAATACTATAATTACCTACTTAGTTATTTAGATTTTTTTTTTAATAAAAAAAAAGAGACATTTGATGATAGTCGAATCAACTGATTTTGTAACTCTTTATAAATTTATTTTTAAGCTGATATGAAATCTTTTCGATACGAGATATTTATTTGTACACATAAAAAATATATTCGAAATCATCTTGATCATTTATTCAAATTGTAAAGAACTATATATACACTCTCTACTCAATACCAAAATACATAAAATTGATGTAAGTTCTACATAGTGATATGGTTAGATCAATATTTGTATGAGTGGAGTGGTAGCTAGTCAAGAACACTCATATTCAAAAGATGGAGGACGATAATAGATGAAAATGCTCAAATAGATGTGTAGGAATATTAGGAGAGATATGATTAGAAACGAAGTTATTCGGGCAAGGTAAAAATATAATTGGCCTGATTCGTAGCGAAAAAATGAGGAACGTGAGACTAAGTTGATTCGAACATGCGAAGGGGATGTACAAGGACGCACGGGCTAGTTAGAAGGTATGATAACTTAGTTGTAGCATGAGTTAGGAGAGGTAGTTGTAGGTCGGTAAAAATTGAGAAAGGTGATTAGATAGGATTTGACAGAACTTCAGTTTATTGAGGATATGACCCTAGATAAAAATGTATGAAGGTTGAAAATTAGGGTAGAAGATTAATTAGTAGATAATCGAATGTTTATTGCGCTTTATGTGGGAAGTGGGGTCTAAACTCCTCATTTCCTCTACTCACCATTGGTAGTACTATGTGGTATTATATTATTTGTTGCTTCATTTTCTTTGTATTTTCTTGCTATTTCATTGTTATATTTTTCTTGCAATTTCTTTCCTATAACATTCCTTTAGACTTACAAATTTTCTTCCCTGTAAAGATAGAAGTAAAATCTACATTACGTCCTCTGACTTCTCCAAATTCCGCTTGTGAGGTTACTCTATAGATTGTTGTCATAGAGAGTCGGGAAAAATTAGAATTTTAATTCCTTGGATACGACTGGAATGTTAAAATATTATTATATCAGGGGAAGTTGAATTTGTGTAATATTTTTCTTGGAAGAAAATTTATCAAAAGATCAATAGTAAAATTTTATATTATATATGTTGAATTTATTTCATAAATATCACATCCTAGGATCCGTGGCGCAATGGTAGCGCGTCTGACTCCAGATCAGAAGGTTGCGTGTTCGATTCACGTCGGGTTCAATCCCCCGATTCTATAATCGGATCCAGTCTTTTTCTGTTTTCTCAATTTTCCAAATTCTTTTTTGCTGCTTTTTCTCTGAATAAAATATGTAAATATACACAAAAATCTGACTCACTAATACAACTATGAAGTTGCAATTATGTGAATTTTTTCTTGAAAGCTATTTTAAGTTGAGAATTTAGAGTCCTTTGGTACGTAAAATGAGAGAAGTAAAGATATTTTATGAAATTATTTTCACACCTTTTGTATGAGATAGTATTTCCTTCATTTTAATACAAATAGCAAATAATCACAATTTAAGTCTCAAGTACAAAAGATTATCGACCACCATATCCCCTAGTCTGCAATATTCACCCACAAGCACAAATCCTCGACACGAAATATAATCCTAAAGTACTATGAAGACTCAATCAGTGTTGAGACCCTGACATAGTTTCTTTTCAAAAGGGACACACTCACCTACTTTTGCACCAAACTACTTAATTTCTCATAGTTAAATTATAAATTTGAGATTAGAATTGATTCAAGTGATAAGAGTGCATGTAAGAACTCATGTCATATATTTACTGTATTGGTATAAACATCAAGTGCAGATAAGTTTTTTCCTTTGAGCTCCTTAGTCCGTAAATTACAGAGAAAAACACAACCTTGGACCATTAGTGTTGAGATAGGATGGATGTCATCAAAAACTATTCAAACAGTTTCAAAGTTCATGCACAATAATGTCAAAATTATTCATTTTCCATATGACCTAACTGAACTACATTATGGATCAGACTACCAAATCCATGCAAAAGTCTGATGTATATGAACATAGTAACTGCCTAGCACTTGGAATTATGCAACTTAAGGCAGATTTGATTTTCTTGGACCTAATGCTCTTGGATCTATGTCTTTTCCCTGGATTTGAAGAAATTGAAGACTGTCCTGGAATACCGGGTGAGGGTGAAAAGCATTTGTAAAACTTGACGACCTTTAACTATCCCTTCCCTTAGGTCCCTCGCCTTTTTTGCTAAAGCTGGTCCTGCTGTCCTGGTCTCCATTGGGACTAGTAGACCCTGCACGGTTGCTAATGAAGTAAAGATGAAGCCAAATTCATCACTTGAACCATTTCAATGATCAAAAAATGAGCAATGACAGGTAAATGTCGAGTAACCTGATTGAGGCGTGCTTGAAAACTGTCGCAATCTTTCCTCTGCTAAACGGACAGCTCGAGTTGAGCTTCTAACACCTTGTGTTAATCCTTGGCTGGGAAGATCATGACTACAACATTAACATCATGTCCAAGAATAATTCCATAAATTGATGGCATAGAACTGAATAAGTTCATATGTTTTGTACTAACCCAATGTCACTGAGCTCCATAGTTAGGTCACTGATCTCCATACCAGAGAGTCGAACTGCAGCCATAGTGTCAGGAAGCTCCTCTCTAGTAACATCCATTAACTTCTCTAGTGACTCTGCAGCTCGCCTAAAAGCCTAGAGTCAAAATTGATCATTAAGTTATTAAGATATAGAAATGTGCACCACATAGGAATAAGATTCTTTGCAGATAAATCACACTTTCTTCTGCTTCAGAGTCGAGTAAACATTTCTTTGTCCTAGAAAAGCAAGAAATTCACAACAACCTTTATCTGTAGAGTTCTACTGCATGTACTTTTAAGCAAGCTCAGAAATAAGTATTGGACAAAATATTATGACAACGAAGAATTTATTGACACATACCAGAAGAGTTGGAATTGCAGAAAAAAACAGCCAGGTTGCAGAAATTGCAGCCTGTCAAGGAATACAAACCTCAGATATCAGATCATAGTATGGTGAATGAAAATCTAAGTAAAATTTTATTGTTCTTAGTCAAAAGTAGGCATGGGGACGGGGAATCATTTCTTACCATTTGCTTTCAACAATAGTAAAACAACTATCTGGTCCAATCAAAAAGTGGGGATTCTAAGTTAACAGTAACTTGATCATTACACTCATACCTTATATGTTTCATCTCATCAACAATAGAACAAAATGCTTCTTTAGAGACACTTGAGCACGTCCTGTCTCAGAGTGTACTCATTTTACTTATTTAAATCATTTGTTCTGTATACAAATTATATTTCATAAACACGTAAAAATAACACTATATTTGTTTTCATTTACATTACTCTTTTAATACTTGTTTTTTTTAGTAAGGTAAAGTTGTATTCTCCAGCAATAAGGATGTGCTGGCAACCTTCAAAAATTACAAGGGCAGGTAATCTTAATTACAGAGAACCTAGGATATCTACTCACTGTTCTACTTCATCAATACCCAAAAATACAGTGTGTTAGTGCAGTTTCCTTAAACTTTCTGCATTGGGTTGGTAATATTCTCAAAACATCTGTTGTTTCTTTCCACCCAAATGGACCACCATATGCAGGAAGAGATTATACTCCACCATTTTTTCTGGGACCTACTCCCCCCTCTCCTCATCCAATAACTTAAAAGATCTGCAGTATGCTCCGGCATCACCCAGGATCGTTCGATAAGTCTGCGAAACATGTGACATATTTGGACAGTGACTCTGCAATGGAGAAAGAGATGGCTGTTTGTTACCTTCTTTTCATTGTAGAAAAAGCATCTAGAAACACTCTGGACTCTCCTCCTTTTCAGCTTCTCCTGAGTTAAACATGCTCTTATACAGACCAACCACGGGAAGCGCTTCACCTTGGCTGGAATATTACATCTCCAAACTTGTTTCCAAGGACCAGTAATGCCCCCAGGTAGTGCCAGATGATCTCTTTTGTAGAGTCTTCCTACAGTAAATCTCCAATCCCTTCCATGTCTCCATTAGCAGATAGCCCCTCACTGAGCACTGCTGTATCCCATACATACAAGATACAACCTCTCCCCCCAACCTTGCAACTGCCTACCTAACCCATCCTTAACACAACACCTGCAACCTACCCCCATCCAAGCATTTAACAACAACTCAGTCAATATATTAGAAAATTTCACTAGTTCATGTAAGGTACAACAAAATAAGACTATCATATCTTTCTATGCACATCATTAGGTATGTTCACAGTAAAGCCATTAATAGTGGCATCAATAGCAACATTTGGAACCAAATCTGCAAATTAAAGGCTTACAAGAGATCCAACACATGTACCATCACTACTTATATAAGACCATCATAGACCAATTAATCACAAAACAAAAATAAGTAAAAAGTAAATTGCTTGAATCTTCCTGTGTGTATCATTCATTTTAGAAAGTTAAAATTGTGACAGGAATCAGATTCATCCTCTTTTTTTTCAGAACGCCGCCTTTTATCTCATTAGGCTTCCATGGAAGGAAGAAAAATTGCACTAGTGATGACCTATCATTATGTAAATTACAGGTAGATAACGATTTTAGGATCATATGATGTATTTCAAACACTGTAAATGTTTATTTAACATCACACAGATGTTACATAACATATTACTTATAATGCAAAAGAATAGGAATCAACTCCCCAAGCTACTCATTCATAATAAAGCCACCAACTAGCTTTCTCAGTTAGTAGCTTTAAAAAACAAAGTACAAACTGCATAATCACACCATCACAGACAAGCCAGTCACATTTCAATCGCTACTGCAAGGACAGCATGAATTAAATTTCTGAAAACTCCAGCTATGCATTTGTTTAGTAGAACTAAAATTATAACTTAAATCAGTTTCAAATTACATACTCTATTTCTTATTGCATCACCCCTGCACAAATGGAAGAAAGATAGAAAGGTGTGAAAGCAATAGTACTTTCAAGCGAACAACCTTAACAGCAAACAAAAATGACAATAACGCCTCAATCCCAAAATAGTTGGGATTGCCTATATGAACCATTGAACCTTCCATATTCATTCTACACTATTTTGACCTATTTCATCCCAAAATTCCGAAATTTGTCTATTAAAGGCAAATTAGGAATTCTTCATTACTATATGTCATCATAATTGACTAGTTTACACCAGCCATCCATCTTACTAATCTTACTCCTATATGGGATAGGAGGTGACAGCGTGAATCTCAAAATATGAATCTTAAATCATATGCAAAACTCATATAAGCGCGGTTTATCATGAACACAGAAGGAAAACAAAAACCAAGTACAAAACCTATGCAATCCTCGAGTCGTTACCCAACAACTTGTTCTAGTCAAGTTATCCATAAGGTGATAGAGAACTAGATTGCCACGGAATATACTGAAAGCTTCGCCAATGAACAGTTCGTGAAATATTAACTCTCATATAGTTATCCCCACACATACACATAGATATAGAGATAAATATGAGTGTGCGCGCATGAGTCAGCGTTCAGCTTATTTACATCTTTTTCATATCCCCAAAATCACAATTTACACAAGTCAACGTATCAAACACTGATTGATACACAACGGTCCCGTGGTGTATGTTATTTGCGGATGACATAGTACTGATTGATGAGACGCGGGACAGAGTTAATGCGCGGTTGGAGGTGTGGAGACAAACGTTGGAGTCCAAAGGGTTCAGGTTGAGTAGGACCAAAACAGAATATTTGGGGTGCAAATTTAGCGATGTGTTGGATGAGACAGATGTGGAAGTGAGACTTGCCGCACAAGTCATTCCTAAGAAGGAAAGTTTTAAGTATCTTGGGGCTGTAATCCAAGGGAGTGGCGACATCGACGATGATGTCACACATCGCGTTGGGGCTGCTTGGATGAAATGGAGGCTTGCCTCTGGAGTATTGTGTGATAAGAAAATTCCACCGAAACTTAAAGGTAAGTTCTACAGAGTGGTAGTTAGACCGGCCTTGTTGTATGGAGCGGAGTGTTGGCCAGTTAAGAACGCACATGTTCATAAAATGCATGTTGCGGAGATGAGGATGTTGAGATGGATGTGTGGACACACTAGGAGCGACAAGATTAGGAATGAGGTTATCCGGGAGAAGGTGGGAGTGGCCTCTGTGGTGGATAAGCTGAGGGAAGCGAGACTGAGATGGTTTGGACATGTGAAGAGACGGAGCGCAGACGCCCCAGTGAGGAGGTGCGAGGTAATGGTGGTAGAGGGTACGCGGAGGGGTAGAGGTAGGCC
>NC_064287.1:737463-776749 GCF_019186545.1 Solanum stenotomum | reverse complement strand
TAAATAAAATCTTATTTTTTCTATTTCTTTCAAATTGTATCATTCAGATAAATAGTTATATAAAAAAAAAAATAGAATTTTGATATTAGTATACAAATTGGGACCAAATGATCAAAAAATTTCAAAGTTTGTAATAACTTTTGGACTAAATTTTTTGTTTTGTAACAGTATTTGGACCAAAAATAAATTTATAATAACTTTTTAAAAAACCCTATTTTCTTACTCCTAGTATATATAATGATGTTTTACCTCTCACTTTATCGCAACTATACAAATAGCGACGCCAAGATAAGGAAGCTCATAAAAATGAAGAAGAGGGTGCCGATATGATAATGGAACCCATTTTCAACATGAATTCTCTTAGTTAATTACGTTTTTTAGTTATAGTTTGTTAATTACAATTCATAACTACATGCATGTTATAGGAAAGAGAGTGGTAGTGAGATTGGGAGAGGGAAGAGAGAGGCGAGCGAGAGAGGGCAATAATTTGTATAAATCGCATCTTGTTTGTGTAATTTGTGGGTACGTTTATATAATTCGCGTTTTTTTTTGTATAATTGAGTAATATAAAGTCTGAAATTATACAAATATGACAAAACTCGAAATAACAAATTGATACAAACATAAATATGTGAACTTTAAACGAAATAATAATTTTTGCTCAAATTTAATTTTTATTTTATTTTTAATGAAATTCTTGTGAAATAATAATATTTACTCAAATAATTTTAAAAAAGTCTTATTTTTTCTATTTCTTTCAAATTGTATCATTCAGATAAATAGTTATATAAAAAAAAATAGAATTTTGTTATTAGTGTACAAATTGGGACCAAATGATCAAAAAATTTCAAAGTTTGTAATAATTTTTGTTTTGTAACAGTATTTGGACCAAAAATACATTTATAATAACTTTTTAAAAAACCCTATTTTCTTACTCCTAGTATATATAATGATGTTTTACTTCTCACTTTATCACAACTAAATAAATAGCGGCGCCGAGATAAGGAAGCTCATAAATATGAAGAAGAGGGTGACGATATGATAATGGAACCCATATTCAACATGAATCCTCTTAGTTATTTCTGAAGAATTGAATCAATTAATAGCAGGTTCGTATGCTTTTCTCTTCCTTAATCTTTTTTTTTTATTGGAAGATATATGAATTTATGCCTGAGTACTTGAATGAATTATCTTTTGCAAACATTCTTATTTCCTTAAAACATCTATGCTTGAATAGAACTTTTCAATTTTTTAATTATTATATTTGATTAAATAGAAGTTGAGTCGACTGGTGTTAGATCTTTAAAATTAAATTATCTTTTTAGATTCAAAATTCTTTTCCAACCTAGATTAAGTGATTAATTCAATAATGAATAGAGAGATATAATTTAGTTTTTCTAGTATGCAAACTAAAACAAAATCTACAACTAATAGTTCAATTTCTTTTTTTCAGTAATCGGTCACCGCTCAAGCTATGGGTGTGACAATAGATCTTAATTAATCCACTAATTGAAGCAAGAGAAACTCTAAGATCATGATTTGCTTGAACAAATGCAACTTTTGTTCATACTTTTCTTTTCTTGTTGAGTTGCTTCACATATATACATTTCTCTTTTTGCAGCTCTTATGGCTAGTCTAACATAAGTGATTTTTGAAATAACCAAAAAACCATTATTGAGATGATTAACATTAATCTAAAATTAATGGTCTTATGAAAATGGCTTAGTAGACCATTTTCTTCTTTGTCTGATGCATACTACATCTGAAAATTAAATTATACATTTGTATATGCAATATGTATCAGGTGTATACAGTATGCATCAGCCAATGTAGAAAATGTTTTACTAAATCAATTTTACAATACCGCTAAATTTGAATTAATGTTAATTAATCATCTTAGTGGTGGTTGCTTTGACTATTTCAAAAACCACTTATGTGGTACTAACCATAAAACGACATATAAAGCAAAAATGGAAGCAATTCAAAAAAAATATAAACATATGCACTGTATTTTGTTCAAGCAAATCAGATGCATTTGCTTCAATCATTGGATTAATCAAGCTTTATATCGCATCTATATATTGGGCGGTGGAGGATTATCGAAAAATTATTGACACTCAATTTTGACTGATCTATAGTCCATTCAAGTTGCTATTTTATTAAATAAATATATTTTCAATCAATTTTTTGTATATATATATATATATATATATATATTTCATAAATTAATCGTTTTTTGATATTCATATTTTACAAAAAATATTATTTTTATATTTTATTATTGCATTTACTTTTATCAATTATCGAGTTGAAATAATGTTTTTGTGTATATTTATTCTTATATTAAATATATACATATTTGTTTAACATATAATATATATAATTATAGTTTAATGTGATATGTGTTTCTTATATATAAAAAAAGTTATTATTATTCATTAATAAAGTTTGCAATAATATTTTTATATGTTTTTATTAATATATACTCCCTTTTTCTCAATTTCTGTGGAATTTTTTATTTTTCGAGAGTTAAATAATTTAAATTTAACGGTGAATTTGCGCATGGAATCTTAAAATAAAAATAAATGAACCAGTTTGGATTAATATTAATTATCTTAAGATAGTTGTTTTGGCTTTTTCAATCATCACTTGCGTGATACTAATAAGGGAAAAGGGTCTAATATACCCCTCAACTTTGTCATTTAGAGCTGATATACCCCTCGTTATGAAAGTGGCTCATATATACCCCTACTTATATACAAATGGCTCACATATACCCTTTTCCTCTAACGGAAATGAAAAAAATTAATTTCAGGTTAATTTTTTATTATTTTTTTAAAAAAATATAATCCCATATGAGTATATTTAATCCTCCTCAAACATATATATTTTTTTAACTTTTTTTTTTGGTTTCAATGACTAATTTAGATTTATTATTTTGATGGTCAAATTTATTTATGTTTCACTAATATTCTTATAAAACTTATTATAGATGACCAAATTGTTTTCTTCAAATACAAAAATTAAATTACAATATAGACCAAAAAAATAAAATTTTAAATTATAATATGGCCACAAAAAAATAGTTTTAAATTTTTTTCTTTACACTAAGGAATGAAAGAAAAAAATAAAATAAGAATAAGAAACTCAAATAATTATAATAAAAGAAGTCAAAAAATAATTTATGTATAAAAAAGATTAAAATATACCTTGAACTTTGCTAGAAGAATCATATATACCCCTAAATAATTTTTAAGAAAATTAAAAGTCAAAAATATAAATTTAAAACTAACTTTTTCACTTCCGTTAAATAAAGGGTATATGTGAGCTCATTTTGTAATTGTAGGGGTATATGTGAGCCGTTTGTATAACGGTAAGGGTATATATGAGCCACTTTCATAACGAGGGGCATATCAGCTCCAAATGACAAAGTTGAGGGGTATATCAGGCCCTTTTCCCTACTAATAATAAGAGCACCAAAAAGAGAAATGCATTTGTCTAAAGCGCCTATAAAGCATATGGAAGTAACTCAACAGGAATGTGGTGGAAAACACTCATTTACTTATGTTATATATATGTGTTTAGACTTACTATTAGATACTCAATGTGTTTCAATTTAGTTGTTTTAGTTTAACTGGATCTGAAGTTTCAGAAAGTAATTTTTTTTTTAACTTTGTGGTCTTAAACGAGATATGATATAATGTATTATTTTTATTTATGTGATGTTCCGATTGCTATGAAATTATTATTAATAGTTGCTCTATTAAATGGTAAAATCCAAATATGATATCAAATTTTACGGAACTGAAGTTTGATTTACCTAACTGAATGAAACTTCAGTATTTGATATTTATTTTCAAGTGTGGATTATCGAATTAACTAATACAAACTTTGAAAATATCAAACTGAAATAACTAGCCATAATAGCTTGTTGATTAAAATATGTTGGTTTAAAAAATTGAGAATCCTGCAAAGCCAACAATCAATTAATCTTCCTTGGTTATAATCCATTGGTTCATACATGTTTTAGGTGTATCAAAAAACATTCTTTTCGCTAAGCGTATTCTCTCTTTTAGTGTGGGGCATTAGTATAAGGCCTAAGCGGTCTTAGCTCCTTCTCTGGTCTTGCCGCCCTTGTCTCTCTTCTCTTTTCTCTTCTTTTAGAAGTTGTATGTGATTGAAACTTCTTTCGCTTTGAACGACTCAAGAGTGCTTATGCGTTTTCACGTCCCTTTGAGGCTTCGAAAAAATGGAGAAATTCCTTTTCTTAGGAACACATACAAGATTCGTCAAGCGCGCTAGCTGCAATAAAAAACAACGCTAACTAGAAATAGAAAGTGCTTCGAAAGGCGCCGGCTACCTTCTTACTGACAACACAACTTGGTGCTGACACTCAATTAGTAGCGCTGGCACGTCACTTGGCTCCTCAGCTCACTTCGGTTGCAAAGACTTTATCCTTAGGCACATGTCTCAGCAACACAAAACGAGGATTTCGCTCATTTAGGACTTGACCAAACATCTCACGACACGAGCTGACGACAGCCATGCAACACCTGTATGAATGTAAGTACCATTCCGTTAAGGACATGTTTTCTTGTTCATATGTCAAGGGCTGGTAAGATTTTGCGCGTTGTATGGACACGCGCCCGCCGCGTAATATATATTTTTTTAATGTATAAAAAATCAATTATTTTGTTTTCTTTATCTCCATACATGGCATTAGTCACCTGCCGGAGTCTTCTCTATCGGAGTTGCTTATTTTTTTCTCTAACTCGTTCAATGTAGCTATGATTTTCTCCCATCGACCAAAATTTTTCATCAATTTTCATCTAAATTTCTCTCAATTCAACCTTCAAAAATTTCCAATTTTTTTCAATAATCGCGTAATTACCCTTCATAATCTCCATTTCTACACCATTTCCTGCTTTTTCTCTCGAGATTGATGAAATTTCACTCAAAATCATTAACAATTCAATGCTCCAAAAAGTCGGTCAATTTTGAGAATTAAATTTTTAGATGTTGTTAGTTTAGTTTAGTTGGGTCGAAATATTTAAAATGGAGATTTTGTAAGATTATTGTACTATTCGATGTTTATTGTAGATTTGATTGTCAAAGCTTTATTAGATCTGAAGAAAAAAAAAGGGTAGATGTGATACCTAATATTTAAATTTTGTGTTTATGCTTGAATCTGCATCTCCTACTTTAAAAATCTTGAAGGCACAAAGAAAGTGGCAGTGGTGGTTTAAGTGGTGGTTCACAATGAAATTTATGGTTGATGGGTTTGTTCTCACATAGTGGAGTAACAATAATTATTTCCGATGAGTTTTTAATTGAGCTAATGTGAGACGTATGTGATTTGAAGGTAAGAGGGGGCTTAATGATGGAAGGCCGATGAAGACTTGGTGGTGGATGAGTGAAGTTCACATGGTGGATCGTAGGTGCCACCACTGCAGCCCATGTTGTTGCTGGTGTTTCTTCGTTAAAGAGAAAGAAGAAAAGGAACGTTAAAAGTAAAAAAATAAAATAAAAGGAAACATCAAAAGTAGAAAATTAATAATGAAATAAAAGAAACACTTATAAACACTTGAGAGTTGAGAGTGAACTATACATTATTTGCCACCTCAGCACATAGAAAGCAAATAACTTCATTTTAAAATTGTCTAAGGGGTAATAGGATCACGATGAAGTATGAGTGTGTAGTTGGAAATCCGGCTAANGCCACCACTGCAGCCCATGTTGTTGCTGGTGTTTCTTCGTTAAAGAGAAAGAAGAAAAGGAACGTTAAAAGTAAAAAAATAAAATAAAAGGAAACATCAAAAGTAGAAAATTAATAATGAAATAAAAGAAACACTTATAAACACTTGAGAGTGAACTATACATTATTTACCACCTCAACACATAGAAAACAAATAACTTCATTTTAAAATAGCCTAAGGGAGTAATAGGATCACGATGAAGTATGAGTGTGTAGTTGAAAATTCGACTATAGATTCAAGGCTTTTTGACCATTTTCTCAATTTGATATTGATTGTTGAGTAGTCTACTTAAGACATGCTTAAAAGCTTCTAGCTTTATAAATTCCTATTTTATTGTATAAAATAATGGACTGAAAATTTGAATAGTTGGTCCAAAAAATGTCATTAAGTGAAAATCTTTAAGATATAAACTTTGTTCTTTTGTTTATTCAAAAAAAAGAAAAAAACCTATAAGGATGACAAGAACTGTGTGGGCTATATCTCAAAAAAAAAAAAAAATCACCTAAAATTTTATAACTTTCAATTCAAAATTTATATTAATTTAACTAATTGATATGAGAGAAATATTATATAACAAACTTACCTAAATTCTTTTGTTTTGCATGTTCAGGAAATACCCAAATACTTTGAATTTAACTATTATATCAAATATAATGAGTATTTATTTTTCATTTTGATGAATATTGAATCTACCTCAACGTCAATTGCTATTAAACATAATTCATTCTTCTTTTAGGGTCAAACACCGCTGAGTACATTGAATTATCCGTCTATAAAAGACTCCGAAATTCATGTGCAATGCACGTAAATGATCATCATCTTCTCCAAATTTTGAATTAAAATAAAATAAGTGACATAATTAAGAAAATTTAATATATATTAGAATATAATGGTCCTGTAGCTCAGTTGGTTAGAGCGTTGGTCTTATGAGCCGAAGGTCGCGGGTTCGAGCCCCGCCAGGACCACCAATCCAATTTAGAGGAAAATGAGTTCAATCATATATATTATTAAGTGTTTTTTCTTTAACATTTTGACGTAAGGATGATGTTCAACTAACCACCCTTCGCCAATTGTAGCTCCGCCCTTGTGTCTACCTAGTTACACAGATGGTAGCTCTAGTTGTATATGTTTTAATGAGAGCTCCAAACATTCAATAAAATAGAAATCACACATAACCAGATGATACTGATCAATGATCATACATGGATTTCCTCTGTTAGGGTCCTTGTGCAACGAAAACGACTTCTTGTTAGACGTTGAACTCAACGTCTAAAATCCAGCAGGAAATCCGCCCTTCCTCGGATCACTTACAGCTACAAGCTCCCCTAACTTGGATGACTTGAATTCTTGAACAACAAATTGACAGATTGTCCCTCCAGCAATACTTTGTAGGACATGTCCCTTCTTTTGAAGGGCAGCCCTTATTTTCGCTGGAGCCTCTACGTGATCACCTGTCACGACTGTCCAGTTCTCGTATTGTAACCTATTCGGAATCAACTGCAAAGTACAATAACATGAAGGCTTAATAAGCTTGAAAATCAGAAGATTGGAAGAAAAAGAAGAGTAATAATGTTCTTGCAATCACGAGCACTACATTGTAGGTAGTTGGTAAGGTCTACGTACACTCCAACCTCTTTGAACCCCACTTATGGAATTATACTGAGTATGTTATTGTTGCACTACATCTAAAATACATAAGATTCTCCATTTTATGCAAAGAAATAAAGATTGAACCATGTAGTTTCTCTTGCCTTATGTGCCATTTAGCACACAATTTTGATATCTAAAGACAATGACAATTGGCTTTTAGGGGTTTGTTTGGATGTGGTTGTTACTTGTTACCTATTGTATTGTATCGCCATTACTTTGAATAAAATGTTTGTTTTGACTGTTACTTAAAGTCTTGAGTTATATAGTATAATCAATTTCGGTGTTGTTTTACAGTAAAAAAAGTCATTTTTATATAACTTTGATGTGATCACGTCATTAACTTTCCCCCCTCATCTTGCCCTTATTGTTTAAGAATCCCATTTCATTTTTTATCCTTCCTATTTTTATAATAACTTTACCTCGTACCCTTTGTAATACTGTAATTAGCTTATTCTTTGGATTTCTAATTAGTGGCATTACAAATGAAGAGAAACTAAAACAATCTATCCGAACATTATGTCTCAAAACAATACAATACAATATGATACATTATGGAACGATATGTAACCAAATGATTCGGAAAAACGTCAGTTGAGTAAGTACCTGATGGTAATATCTTGGAGCCATTACAGAAGAGAAGGGATCCATTCCCCTTGCAAAATGATTCAGAAAAACCTCAGTTGTACCAGCAATGATCATTCCTCCTCCACTTGCACCAACAACAGCTCTCAATTGTCCGCCCTGTTTATAACACAAATAAGGTTCAAAACATAGAATATGCTACCTCGGTTCCTAAATATTAGTCGTCCGGGGCGGACCCAAGTAGGGCCAAGAGGGTTCATACAAACTCTCTTTGTCGAAAAATTACACTGTCTATACATGGTTAAAATTATTTTTATGTATATACAACAGATGTTGAACCCCATTTTGTTTCGATCAGGCACTTGCCATCTATTTTCGTTCTTCAAATCTTTGGCAATACGAAAAAACCATATTCAACTCTTTAACGATATAAAAAAAAAAAAAAGCTCTGCCCTCCTCTGTACCTATCCCAGGGATGGATGGGCAGAGACCTTTGGTGTAGGCGGATTTGGTCAGGGAGATGTAGAAATAGTACTTCAAGATCCATTACAAGTCCAAAGACTTATGTTCTTCTAGGAATCTGTTAAATTCATCGAAAGACGTATAATATGGACTGAATGTAGTATCATTTTGTTAAGTCCCCTCTTCCATTATGCCATGCTCATTACACTTGGAAAAATTGTAAATCCTACCTTGAGAACAATTGTAGGTGTCATTGATGACAATGGCCTTTTGCCTGGATGGATAAAATTTGCAGGTGCTGGTGGTGGAACATTCTCGGAACGTTTTGCAGGAATGGAGAAGTCATCCATTTCATTGTTAAGAACTATCCCAGTACTCGGTGAGAGATACTTAGCACCGAAGTAAGCATTTACAGTGCTAGTCATCGATACAGCATTTCGTTCACTGTCCACAATGGACATGTGGCTGGTACCATGATCATTAATCTGATTCCACCTATTGTCAAAGTTGTTACATTTGAACAATGATTTAAGTGACATCCAAATCACGATGAGTAATTAAAGTGCTCGAAATAGGCTAAACGAAAGGAACTAGTTGAAGTTGCTTACTTGCCACCATAGTGATTGGCACTGAAAGTCATGTTGTCATATATGGTCTTCTTCAACTGTTTTGCAAATTCTGTTGACAGCATATCATTTACGACATTTTTAACGTTAACAAAATCTGGATCACCGAGGTTCATCCTCACTGCAAATGCATGTTTCAAGGCTTCAATTTGTCGATGAATAAAAAGGGAGCTCGGACCTTCCATTGGAAATCCATATTGTGCAAGAATGTTCAGTATCTAAGGACAACAAGTATAAGCCAATTCTCCATAAGAGGTAGACATAGTAATGACTAAAGGAAAAAGTTCGAGAGCATACTTTTATTTACTTAATTATATACTTACTAGCACCATTGCAGAGCCTCCTGATGAAGGAGGTGGCATACCAATTATCTGAAATCCCATCACGTCTGCAACGATAGGTTCTCTTATACGAACTTGATACTGCTGCAAGTCTTCCATTGTTAATATGCCTCCGGATTTTCTTATATCCTTGATCAATTTGACCCCAATCGATCCATTGTAAAATGGTCTTATTCCAAACGCGGAAAGTGCTCTTAGTGTTTTCCCTAGCTGTTTGTTATAACATATATCTCCTATCCGCAAAAGGCTGCCATTTGAAGTGAACAAGTCATGAAGTCCCTTATCAGCCATTATATCTGATTCACTTCTGAGCATTTGCATGTGAAGATACGGAGAAATCTTGAACCCGCTATGAGCTAAATGTGCAGCTGGCCTCACAAGCCTTCTCCATGGAAGCTTCCCATATTGTTTCCACGCGCTGTAAAGGCCAGCAATTTCTCCTGGAACTGCTATTGAAAGAACTCCGCTAGATTTTAGAGCACCATTTTGTGCATACATATTCTGGACAAGAAAGATATGGACATGACTTGTAAGAATTCTACCAGGAATTCTTAAGTGCATAAATTTATTCAAAATTATAAGAAATTGAAGCAATATCGATAACTAGTACTATAATCTGCGCGACTAAATAGAAACGTAATCTGAGCTCTAGTTTAAACATCCTCAATTTTGATACTGGTGCATTCCCATTTTTCTCTCCTAAATTCATCTATGGAAGATTACAAATGCTATTTTCCACTAAATGTTCTTTAAATATGTGTTCCATGTGTTTACGCGACTCTGTATAGGTAGCTTATATGTGTAATATGTTTAGGTGAGGACTAAAACATGGATTTTCATAGTCCTACAGAGATAGTTGAAGTATGAAACTTACTAACACGATTGTGTTCATTCCTATTCGATATCATCCAAAGGTTTAAAAACGAAACGAGAAGCCATTAGTTTCTAGTTAAAATGTCTCGAATATCATGAATGTATAGGCTTGCTTAATTGAACAATCGAAAAATTGCAAGAGATTCAAATACCTTAAAGGCTTTCTTAGGAGCATTTTCTCTCATATCAAAGGCTTGTGCTTTTCCATCTGTTGATCTTATTAGCATGAATGCACCTCCACCAATGCCACTAGACGCCGGACTAACAACTCCCAAGCAAAATGCTGCAGCAACCGCTGCATCCACAGCGTGGCCTCCTTCTCTCAGAACATCTCTTCCAATCCTCGAGCATCGTCCATCATCAGTGGCAACGACACCACGATTTGCCTTTATCACCTCGAGTCTATCATAGGGTAAACTCGTACTTGTTCCAGATATCACCAACAACAATGCCAACAGAAACAGAAATCTAAAGCAAGGCCACTTTGACATCAACAGAGCTGTAAAATGAATCAATAAAGTCCTCAGCTTTCATAACGAACAATCAGAGGCGGATTCAGAATTTTGAGTTTAAGGGCTCCGATTTCTAGAAAAGACAACTTACTGGTCTGGATAAATTATTTATACATATTAAGTGAATTTCTCAACAGGAATACAAAATTTTGACTAAAGCTACTTATTCAGCGGAATGTGTAATTAAAACTCTAGCTTCGCCCCTACCAATAATCTAGAAAAAGGAAAACTCAACAAATTGAGTTCATTCCTTGTCTGATTTCTACACAATATATATTGCTTTCGCCCTTTCCATGACCCTACATGAACACGAGATTCTTCGTGCATTGAGTTTCCCTTTTATACATTAAGGTGTCATTTGGTACACCGCATAAGGTGGATATCCCAAGATTAAGGTAGATATAAAATTTGTATTGTTTGATTGACAATATAAATTTATGTCAATATAAACATAATCCTGAATATCCCATCTTATCCCATCAAACTTGCAAATTTTTTTATCTCCTATCTCCAAAGATTATAATCTCGAGATAATTTACTCTGCGAACCAAATGATAGAACTTCAAGTACACATAGCACACTCTATTTAAAGAAAAAAAGACTATTATGAAATCCATAACAATGAAAAGATCAATTCTTTTCTTCTTCTTTTTTCCATTATGAGGAGAAAAATGAAGGTCCTAATAAACCATATTCTTAAAAATTATATGGATAAGAAAAATAATTGAAACAAAAATAAAATAAAATAAAATATACATTACTTACAAGTGATGTTCATCCTTTAGAGCTGGACAAATATTGTTGCAGGCTAAAATGAGTGCTGCTCCAATTCAGTGTAGATGGAGTTTTTATATTATTAGTAGAATTTAGATACTTACCTACCAATAATAAATTTGACTAATTGAGTTGAGGTGACCCTTTTTTAAGGAAAAAAATTAAATGTTTTTTTGTATTATAACATATTTTTTTCAAAAACACTCGTGAAACATAGGCCAAACACTGCTCTAATATTGTTATGTATTTTCCAAATTAATAGTCAAACACAAATGATTTCTCTCATAAAGTACTCGTTTTAAAAACATTTCTAATGAAAAAATTACTTACTAGAATAAGTAGATTTTGAAAGTGTCAAATATCCCGCATCGAATGGATATAGATTCAATAGTCTCTTGAGCTATTTTTTTTTTTTAATGTTAAGTTAAATTTAAAATTTGTTTTTAACATGAGATAATATCATCGTAATTTCGCAATTCACTCATGTTAGGTCCATCTTATCTATTCGCAGTTGAGATGTCCAAATTTGTCACATCGAGTGGACTTGAATTTTTTAGTCTCTTTATATAAATAATTGGATGGCGATAAACCTAAAATTCATTTTTTTAAATTAAAAAATTAGTCAAAATGATAATGACAGTGATAATGACAGGAAATTTAAAAAAATAACAAAAAAATCTCTGCATTCAAAAAGCTAAGTGGAAAAAAGAGATTTTAGCACTCTACAGCAATCAATGAGCTTTCCGTCACGCGTGGCTTTTAATAATTTCAAATGTTAGATAGTAGGGGTGTCAAAAATCGAATCGATCAATAAATTGAACAGAAAAAATGTTATTGGGTTATAATTATTGGATATTGGGTTTTTAATGGGTTTATAAAAAAAGTTATTGGGTTATTGATTTGATTTCGGTTTTTACTATTGGATAAACTGATAATCCAATAAGACGGCAATAATTTACCATTTTACCCTTCCTAAATATTAAATATTAGTAATAATTTAATATATAACTAGACACTATAACTATATCAAATTATTAGTACTCTACCGACTTCACACTAGGCCGTGTTACTAGTCTTTATTGTTTACTCAAAACCTAAAGACTAAGTAAGGGTTCGCAATTGTAGCTATTTGATTTTAGTTTTAGTCTTGTTAGACTATTTAATTTTAGTTTTAGTTTGTAATTGTAGGTTGTAGCATTTGCAAGTTTGTAAAGGTCCGTAATTTGATTAACATCAGAAATTTCATACTATGTTTTGACGGTAACATGTAATTATAGCTTTCGTACTATATTTTCTCTTATTGATGCAATTTATCATTATCTTTCTCGTTTTACTATATCAAAGCATTTAGAGAAGTGAGAAGTAGGGGTGTGCATTCGGTTTGGATTTTTTGGTTTTTGGTTTTGAAGAAGTGTAATCCAATCCGAACCAAAATAAATTTGGTTTGGTTTGATTTTTCTCTTTTTGGTTTGAGTTTTTTCGATTTGGTTAATCGGTTATGTCAATAATTAGAAACATAACAAAGTTATATTTGCAATTTAAAATATATATATATATATAATATTATATTGAATTTCTTAACTATACTTTTTAATATAAATTACAAGTAAAACGTAAAACACAATACTTAAAAGTATATCAATTATAGATGTCCAAACATAAAAAAATAAACTAAAAAGGGACAAAAGTGGTTAACTCCAACTTAATTCTAAACATATATATATAATTCGGTTTTTTCGGTTTTTCGATTTTCATTTTTCTAAATCTGAAACCAAACAAAAAAACCAAACAAAGTAAATTATAAACCCAAACCAAAAATCCAATCCAAATTAGAATTCGATTTGATTTGGTTTGGTTTTTCGGTTTAATCCAAACAGTGCACACTCCTAGTAAGAAGTCATATAATATTTTACGTTACATTTTCTTATTGGATAAATCGAAATTCGAACCGATACGACCAAAAACTGATCAACCAAAAATCAATAAAAAATATCTTATTGGTTTGTTATAAGGTTAGCATACTTAAAAATCGAAAACCGATAAATCGAACCGATAATATATAAAATCGAACTGAACCGACTAATGCACACCCCTCTATTATCGTTATTGGGTTATTAGATTTTTAATGGGTTTATAAAAAAAGGTTATTCGGTTATTGGTTCGGTTCCGATTTTTACTATTGGGTTATTGGGTAAAATCGATAACCCAATAAAACGGTAATAATTTTTTTTTTTGGGCATAATATAGATACTCAAATTTGGTCATTACCTGACAAATAAACACTTTAACTTCGAGTATGTATATTTGAACACTTTAAATATATCCATTGGACATTCTAACTTTTAAGTTTTAACTCACTTTTAATGTATCAGTTGGACATTCTAACTTACAAAATGATCATCCAAACACTTCTAAAATTAATATACCAAACCAACATTTATATGTGGAAGCACGGACCCTGCTTTACAAATTAAAGCTCATTTTACAAAATAACTTAACACTCTTAGGGCCCGTTTGACCATGTGATATAGTATCATGCTATGATAACATAATATGGAATTATGAGATGAAATTGAAGATTTGTTTGGATATGTGATATGGAATTTCTGTATTGTATATTTTCTCATAAACATACGAATCTCATAAGTTGTAAAACTATTAAAATAATCCCAATTGTTTATTCAATCTTACCAAATAAATAAAAATTTATAAAATCGCATAATAAATTATTACAAAATTATTTGTTCTCCACTTAAGTAACTATTTCATCTAACTTTAATTCAATTAAAAAAAATTGAAAATAAATTGTTGTGTACTAGTCTTTAATATAATCCTCTCACATAGTACGGACAATTTCCTCACGTTGAATTTGTATTTCTCGGTCATGTGACCGAGAAGATGAACTAACATTGTTACTTTGAGTCATTTGTTGGTCAATATCATCCGCAACTATATTTTCATGCTCATAAACCATAAATATTTCATCAGTCCTTTGGTATTCTCGCAAATAATCATGTAACACTGCACAAGCTATGCCAATTTTCACTTGTGTATCAATATCATAATGATTCATGCTTTGTTTCAGTATTCTAAATCTATTTTTCCAAGCTACAAAAGTTTGTTCAATCACATTGTGCAGAGATGAATGCCTATAATTAAACAGCTCTTTGGCATTTTGAGGCTCTCTTTCACTTCCTCTGTAATCTTGCAAATGATAGTGTTGTCATTTGTATGGAGCTAAAAATTCTCTTGTGTTTCGAAAATCAGCATCAACAACATAATATTTATCTGCCAGAAAACATTTTAGAAAGAATTACTAAAAGCATATGTGACGTAAATGAGACAACTTTGTGTAAATAAATAATATTTATTCTAAGGATGTAATTTAAAGTTGTCATGTGGCGGGAATGAAAATTGTGATGTTGGTTCAACAAGTGCATTCTCAAGTACTTTATTTTCATGTGCAGTACCTTCCCAACCAGCAATAACAAAGGTAAATCGCATATCAAAAATCGCAAGCGCATAAGACATTTTGTGATGTTCTTCCTTTGCGCATGCGATATGCTTGTTGCACCGCTTTAGGAACTTCTCCTTCTATATATGTTCCATCAATCGCACCAACACAATCCTACCAAATTAAAAATACATCAATATTAGTTTAGTGAACATAAAATAAATTGGAAGCATTATAGAATGCACTTCATAAAAATAATGTTTGTAAGAGTAATAAAATAGTGCTTCCAAGACAATGCAAAGTCATAAAATAAATATTATCTCTTTAAACAAAGTCTATAGTGAGTATGCAACTACTAATAACTTACACATAAAATATAAATGGGCACTTATTAAGGCCATAAAATAAATTTATTGATGTGTTTGAAATTTTACCTTAAGCCAAGGCCAAAATCGAGTATTATGTCAAATATTGAAATGTACACCTGTCATATTTTGGTTGTATAAATGTTGGTGCCATCTTGCTAATTGCCTCGACAACTATTTTAACATGCATGTTAATTGTTTCAAGTGAATGTTGAAAAGTTTCACTTGCCGAGCGTTGACTATCATTTCGAGCAATGATGGTTAGAAAATACCCAAAGCCTCCTCAATTTGAACACCGCATGGTCCAATGCTCAATTGGCAACAAGTTATTTTGTTTTTATCAAACTAACAAGCTGACAAAATATTTCAGGATAAAACCGCATAGATTCATACATATGCATGTGATGTCCACAAAGAAGTTCATTGATCCATACCATACTAGGCCTAGATGTATGTTGTTGTGTTCAACATAACAGCCTATGTTCTCGTCTGACTTGTTCGATATGTTCAACTACTGAAACGTAGAAAATAACATCCTCAATGTCGCTATCAGAATCACTAGCACTACTTGATATGCTCTGTTGTTCAAATAGATATAACTATAAGTTGTAATAAATACAAAACGGTAGAAGTAATAAATTAGGTGTTGGAGTAAATGAAGAGAACAAATTTATTACTCAACAATCGGTTGGTGTGAGTTAAAGTGACTCTATGTTAGTGAGAATAATAAATTTTATGTCCGTGAAAATAAAAAATTTTAGTAATTGAAACTGATTGCTATGAAATCATTGGCATGTTATCTGACAAAGATTGTTTCCATCAAAATTTAATTGACGAATGAAAGTACTTGAAGTGTTGAGAGAAGGACATCAATCAAGCATTACTATATAAGAAGAGGGAATAGCATACGCCTCTGCGTCGACACGTTTGCTTCCCTCAAATTGACCAAAAAAAACATTCACACACAAGAGGAAAGTCCTCACTAATAGATCCATCTTAATTACCTAATCATAACCGTTCACGTGGCTTTTCTTTTCATTATTGGAAACTCAAATACACCCAATGGGTCCCACATATTATTCTAACCCTACAAAATACATTAAAAACATCATATTATAATGTCCCCATTCACTCATTGCTCTTTGTCCTCTTTCATTACTTTACTACAATATCCGTATTAATATATTTATCTGATTTTAACTTGATATAAAATTCTAAAAGAATATTATTTATAAAATTTGATGATATTAAATTAAAAACATTCACACAATTAAGTCAAAAAGGAGAAAGAGATGGAATAATTGAATACATTGGGCATTTGTAGTCCCCTACAACTACAATTTTGCTAATTAATAAATACTCATTGATTGTATATAAATTAACCTAAGATATCTACATTGGACTTTGTCCATGGTCCCACTTTGGATGTGGGATCACTTTAAGAAACCCACACAAATGGGTCGTTCTATTTCCTTTTTAGTCAGTCCCAAAAGAATGTCACATTCCTTGTTTTTCTTTTAATTTGTTCTATATTTAAAAATTACATAAAAAGTACTTAAAATCACAATGTAATAATATAAGATATTAAAAACAACATAATTAAAAATCATAAAACAAATTTTATTGACTCTTTAATTCCATATTGAAACAAAAGAAGTTTGTTTCAAAATAACATTAAAAGTACTGTAAATTCAAGTAAAATAACAACTAAAAATATTTAAGAATCATATAAGAAATTTAGTTGACTTTCGTAAAAGTACCTACGTCACATAAAATGGAACAGAAAGAGTAATATATATTATTTGAAAATGATATAAGAAGTGTTATAAATCACAATAAATTAACAACTTCAAAATATATTTAACAAAATCACATACAAAAAATTATATAACTCTCCAAATTTCATCGGTGTCACATAAATTGAAACAAAGAACTACTCCCAATTTATGTGACTTACTTTCCTTTTTAGTCAGTCCCAAAAGAATGTCACATTTCTATATTAAGTAACAATTTCACTATAAAATATTTATTTTACCCTTAATGAAATAATTTACCGTCATAAAAATTTATATAATTCATTTTGGACCACAAGTTTAAAAGTTTTCATTTATTTCTTAAACTCCGTGGCGAATCAAACTACCTCAAATAAAATGAGACGGAGAAAGTAATATATATTGGGCCCGCGCTGAAGCGGGAACCTAATATCTAGTATATATATAAAAGCTAATGGAATAGCGGAACAATTAGCAAAAAAAAAAATGTGAGCTTGATATTTTTGGAAGCTTAATGTTGTACTACAATCTCCACTTTTGTTATATCTGTTTTCTAAAGGGACGAAATTAACACTATGTTGCGATCTTTAGTTTGATTTATGAGTAAAATTTTTTATTAAAAAAAAATATACCAAATCAGCATTAGGGAGTTGCTCCAATAGTAAATATCCCTCACTTTCAACGCAAAAATTGCGAGTTTGAGTCACCAAGTGAGCAAAAAAGGAATGGGAGCTCTTAGGGAGGATAAAAAAAGAAAAAAAAAAAGGGTGTTCATGAGACATAATAAAATAAATTAGAGTGTTTCGTTGCCATTTAAAATCAAAATTTCTAATTTTAAATTTTCAAAATTGGAATGTTAATATGCCTTTTTTTTTTTTAATAAATTTAAAATAAATTGTTCTTTCTTCTTTTCATAAAAAAGAGGGAAGTGAACCGAACAGACAAAAACCCTTGAAAGGGCGCCAGCGTTTATCGGGTTTCTTCCTTCTGAGTATCGCCGCCGCCGCCGCCGCCGCCGTCGCCGTCGCCGTTGATACACGTAACTTCTCTACTCTGCATCTTTTAATTTGAGTTGTTCTTAGAGGTTACGTTCAATTAGCAGTTGATTTTTAGTTTTTATTTTTGAATTTTTCTTGTGCTGATACGTAATAGAAAAGCTGTATTGGTATTTAGTTTTTGCTCCGATTGGGTTTTTTTGGGAAGTTTCTGTGTAGGGTTTATATGGGTATTGTGTATCTTTAACTGTAAGTGGATGTGCTTGTCACTTTATTTTGAATGCCCAAATTTAGATGGAAGTTGTGCTTAAGTTATGATTTTAATTGAATGATTTGCTTGTTTTATTTTAATGGAAGTGTAAGTATAACAGAAAGTTTCTATCTTTGTACTGGGGATCTGTGCATCTCCTCTTCACATGCCCGAATCATCTCACTCATGCCTTATTCGGAATATCTTCGTTCCTAGTCTTTTATCTATCCTATTATGCTTACGCATTCAGCTCAGTAGTTTCATTTTCGCAACTCTCATCTTTTGAGTATGGGAGTTCTTGACTTAACTGGACAACACTTAGCCTCGTACAAATTGATAGAATGATATGATTGTTATAAAGGAAAGTTACGAAATTTGCATCCCTTTATAAAGGATTTTAGGAAATTTGTATCCAATCTTTTAGTTGCGCGGACTCTCCACTTTTGATGCCGCACTTGTCTTGGATTCTCCAAAAATACACTACTGTTGGCGAATCTGACACACACCCGTTGGCATTTTTGAAGAGTTCGAGCAACATAGACTGTCCAATCTTATGGGATTTTATGTTTTTTATTTATTTGATCTAGTGACAGTAAAAC
This sequence comes from Solanum stenotomum, assembly GCF_019186545.1. NCBI lineage: Eukaryota > Viridiplantae > Streptophyta > Magnoliopsida > Solanales > Solanaceae > Solanum > Solanum stenotomum. The sequence continues at coordinate 757,738 of NC_064287.1, read as the reverse complement.
AACATTGCCTTCTATTCTCCATGATGAAGAATCAGCATCTTTTTATTGGATATAGGTTGGGAGTTTCGAAAAAGAAATTTGTGGTGTCACATATGCTATATAATTTGACAGCGTATATTCCATTGCCATTGAACGTGTCTTTCTTTTCGTTAGTGTTTTTATTTGCAACAAAAGTTATTGAATAGAAAAAACAGTTTTTGCTAGAGAAGTTTTTTGTGTCTTCAACATAGTTTTTCTGTCTGTCTTGTCCATGCATTATGTGGTGATATAGATCTTGGTAACCACTGAGCTAGAGGGGCCGGAGTTTTAGCTAAGGCAGTTGGGCAAAGTTTCTTGTTACAAAAATGACATTGAAATTCTTGTCTGATGCGTTTCAGAGTATTAGCTGTAAATAGGAGTTCTACCAAATTCTTTACCATAATAGCTTCTTTTTTGAATTTTTGAATCTAGTAGCACAAAGATGGCTCTATCAGAGGAGGAGCTCTCAAAACTTTTCAGAGTTCGTAAGACACTGATGGAAATGTTGTCCGATAGGGGCTATCTTGTTGGAGATTTTGAGATAAATATGTCAAAACATCAGTTCCTTCAGAAGTATGGTGAGAACATGAAGAGAGAAGACCTTGTAATTCAGAAAGCCAAACGTAACAACAGTTCTGATCAGGTGTGTTCTTTCAATTTCCTTTCTTGCATAATTTGATTATGGTTACTGTAAGTTTATTTGCACTGCTTTCTTGTCTAAGGATTTTAATATTTCCTGAATTTGACGACCGATAATAAAAAAGATCTTTTCTTGAATTGATGAAAAACTCTGTGTTTGTTTTACTTCTCCAGAAAAAAAAGGTTTTTCTTTTCAGGTTTTATGGCGTAAGCTACTCTTTGTTTTTACTAGTATGTCAGTAAAGTATGTCACTTCATTAATTCAGTGTATACCTGAGGATTTCATAATTATTTGCTACCTATGTCTCAGCCATTTCCTTGGTTTATTGATTCCAGATATATGTGTTCTTTCCGGAGGAGCCAAAGGTTGGTGTTAAGACAATGAAAACTTATACAGAGCGCATGAAAAAAGAAGATGTGTTCCAAGCAATTCTGATTGTACAACAAAATCTGACTCCCTTTGCTCGTACCTGCATAAGTGAAATATCTACAAAGTTCCACTTGGAGGTTTTTCAGGTGACTATTGTACTATTTCTACTATTAGCTTTTTTTACTACTTGAATGAAGGATTGAAATTGTTATGAGATACCTGAGGATCTTACTTTACTCCTAGTTTTGTGATCATTTTATTTTTGGTATCTTTGTTATTTAGTTTCTTCGATTTTGGTCCGACTACTTTTTGTTTTAGCACTTGACACTACTCAAGCATGTTGGTACGATACCATTTACATTTTGAGACATAGTATGTTGTTTAGATTCCATTTACATTTTGTTAAGTGTACTATTTTTGTAGCAAAATGGCATAATGATGATGACACTTCACGTTACCTTAGATATGTGTTCCAAACAAGAAGCTTATCTCTGGGTTCTCGTGATTAGTGTCGTTCTTATTCTTTGGGGTGGCAGTGGGGAGGGGGGACATTCTGTCATTTGTTTCATTTGGAAAAGTGTTTGAAATTGATTAGGCTTCCAATTTGCTGTTGTGTTGCATGGCTAATGCTATTCAATTGAAATCTGTGGTCTGGTATGCTAAAAGTGGTGGCAGCTCATTCTGAAAAAGATATCATTGAGATTGTGAATGATTAATATGAGTAAAATGTAGGATCAGATTATGTTATATAATTCTGAATTGCATATGGTTTATACACCCCAAAAGAAAGTCTTCAATGTGTGTCCTAACTTGGAAACTTTTATATCTATAGGATATTTCTTCTTCCAAACATTGATAGTTGGAGTTTCATCAGATGAAGATCTGTGTCAAAAACAAAATGCTTTTGTGACTAATTCTTAAAAGGGTTTGTCTAATCACTTGCCAGATATTGCTTAGGAGTTAGGACCAATGTATCAAATAAGGGTAACTTTTCAAAAGTGTGGAGGGGTATATTGAGGTCTATACCACCGAGCTTCAAAGCTGAACACAGAGGGTTTCTTGGATATTTTTATAAAAGATACTTCTAGATATTAGTCTCCAATTCCAGCAGACCTTGTATCTGCTTACAGGCCCTTTCCATTTAATGACATTTTCAAGTTTCAGAAGGATAGATGTTCAAATTCTTTAGATTTAGAATAAAAGTGCAAAGATCAATTGTCAAGTTTAAGAATCTACTTCCTAGTACGTGCAATCATATCTTAACTTCCTAGAAGCCATATGGGGCTGCCAAGTCTGTGCCAGTGAAATGGGTGAGGTAGTTCAGGGATGAGACTGCTAAGAACTGCCTAACCCCCCTCATTGGATGGCTCATTTAGCATATTCTAACTCAAAAGCTAAAATGATACTAGAATCCAAAGCACTCTTTCAAGTATATGAGGAAAAAAACTAGCTTATACACCATTATGGATTGAACTAGCCTAGACAACCTGTACCTGACTTCATAAGCCACAAGACAATGGCTTAACAGTATTGTACATTATATGAACAAATCGCTGTTCTATTCAGAATGACATCACATAGTTGAAAAAAAATTATCTATTGGGAAGTATTCTGCAACTTTATGTTATCCGAAGATGGTACGTATTTTGATAGAGAATGATTCTGCTAGCATTTTCACTCATATAAGGGGTTATATGGTATTCCTCTAGGGGCAACACTTGTGTTTTTTGTTTGATTTGGCAAATCGGGGAGCTCGCTTGGCTTCTAGTATACACATTTAGTTGCTTTACGTGATTGATAGTTATCTATTACCTTATGATGCTTAATCATCGAGATGTATGTTTTAACTTTTCAGGAGGCAGAGATGTTGGTAAACATAAAAAATCATGTTCTAATTCCTGAGCACCAGCTACTTTCTCCTGAAGAAAAGAAGACCTTGTTGGAAAGATACACTGTGAAAGAAACACAGGTTCGTCTTTTGTAATATCATTGCACATTGCTAAACACAGCCATTGATCAACTTGATTACCCTGCCATTGTTTTTACTTGTGCTATTTACATAGGCACCATTGATTACTATCATCAATTTTCTATCTAGTTGAATGCCTAATATTTTCTTCTGCTGAAACAGCTTCCGCGGATTCAGATCACCGACCCAATTGCTAGATACTATGGGCTAAAACGTGGCCAAGTCGTGAAAATTATTAGACCAAGTGAGACTGCAGGCCGTTATATTACTTATCGTTATGTGGTTTGAACTAGTTTTTGATGTCTTCATCAACTGAAATGTAAGAAGTTGAGAGAGTGATCATGTAATGTAATTGTTTGTTATTCGCTTCCAACGCCCCCTAAAAAGAGCGATTGAGAATCTTGAGGACCTTGTATTTTGTCTCATCTTCCTTGCCATGTAAAAGCAGGGATACCTTGTGTTCTTGGACCGATAACTATCTTTCGGTTAACTAAGCCTTTTTTCTTTTTTCATTTTCCTTCTGGCTAGTGGCTACTGCTGCTTTTCCTGATTGCTAATGTTGTGATTAAATTTTCTCCCCCTTTGATGACATAAAAACTCCAAACCCATTGTCAAACATAAATACACTATATTTGAGTATTTTCTTAGTCATTTTGAGTATATTGAGTCTTTGTGGTGTGTTTGAATCATTTGCATACCTCTTGTATCAATCAATAAGCTCATAAAATTGTATATTTTCGTATGTTATATTTGGTTTTTGAGTGTGTTGCCTATAGCTTCGAAGCTTTAATTTGACCTATGGTTACTGAACTTTATACGTGTATCAGTAAAGTCACAAAATTAAATTAAATTTGATATAACTACTCTCTTAAAAGTGATATCCAAATAGTTAATTATCAATTACTATCATACATTATATATATGATGGCACAGATGGATCTTGTATTTCGTTGGATGTTATCTAATACTCTGTGGCATAATTCAGAAGTAGTAGAAGTAATATAGTACTAATCACCTTTTATTTACGATGCAAATTTATATCTCACACAAGGAATTGGTAAATAGTTGTATTGTCTAGGGTGGAGTTGACATGGTTTTTTCCCTGTGTGTAAAGGGGCAAGAAGTTGAGTCGTGACTACAAGAGGTTTGGGCACCTTTTTATTTTGTAAGTGTCCATCCAATTCGTATAGAGCTTGATTGATAAAATCCATGAAAAACTGTCGTGACCCCCAAAATGTTGATGAAATGGGGAAGGTGATGTTGAAATGACAATTATTCATGTAAGCCCTTTGCTATAGTATAGTGATGATACAATTGAAGAAACATAGGAAATCAATTAATCTTCCTCCAGGACTAGCTGATAGAGTAAGTGAAGTTACAGTTGGTTCTATCATCATTGAGTGGATTGAATCTGCTCCACTGTTCCATCTTCTATCATCATTGTGTTGAAACTCCTGTCTAGCATTACTTATCTAAACTGGCAACTTCTGCCTATATGATTCCTCGGAATCTGATAACTAAAATTAGAACTGCATGCACTTGATATTACAAAAAGATTTAGACGCGACATCTTTAATGTCATTGGGAAACAACATTTCTTCCCAGAACAATGTATTGAAGAGAAAATTTCTGATGATTATTTGTAGTGAAAAGTGCCAACTCTCTTGGGTAGGAAATATCCAAGAACGGCTATGTTGAAGTAACTTGGGCCAATGAAATCATATGATTGCATTTTAGAAATGAACAAGTCAAAAAAAACATTATTCTCTTCTTTTCTGATTTCTTTAGGTCCCACCTGATGCGATGCGATGCGATACTCGTTCTTGATCTTAATGATATGATTGCATTTTAGATTCCTTTCTCTTTCCGCTCTATTTTATCGATGAGTACATAGTTACGTCTTAATTGTGAATTGAATATATATTTGGAAATTAATTAATGAATAGTTCATGTTGCAAGAGGAGTGATTGATTCTTCAAAATAATCTGCTAGGTTTACAAATACTGTTACAAGTGGGTGCAGAGCAGGGGACCAACTACGTGTCACAACTGTGTTCACATTTTTTTTGGCTATGACTTGAAATGTATATATATGTCATGCACTTGAACGTATGACTTCTATATTTTATATTTAGTTTTCTCTATACATTTTGTTATACATACCATATTATTTTTCTCATATCTGATCTACTATTCCTTTAAGTATGTGTGCCACGTACCTGATTTGCGAATGAACTTGATCTCGAGAGTTGCTTTGGACTGAGATGAATACGAGAACTACTTTGCAAATCAAAAATGGAAACTCACAAAAGGGGCATTGGTGATTGCAAAAGGAGTTGCTCGTGGCACGTTGTACATGACAAATGCAGGAATATGCCAAGATAATTGAATGCGGCTCATGAAGAAATTTCTGCAGATTTGTGGCATATGAGCGAGAAACGATTGCAAATTCTTGATAAAAAATCACTTATCTCTTTTGCCAAAGGTACAACGATAAAACCTTGTAACTTTTGTTATTTGGTAAGCAACATAGAGTCTCATTTCAGACATCATCTAAAAGAAAGTTGAATGTACTTGATTTGGTGTATTCTAATGTTTGTGGTCCAATGGAGATATAATCAATGGGCATTAATAAATAATTCGTTACTTTTATTGATGATGCTTCACAAAAATTGTGGGTTGATATCTTGAAAACCAAAGATCAAGTGTTTCAAGTATTTCAAAAGTTTCATGCTCAAGTAGAAAGGGAGACGGGTCAAAAGCTAAAACGTCTCCGAACTGACAATGGAGGTGAGTACACTTAAAGAGAATTTGAAGAGTACTGTTCAGACCATGGAATCAGACATGAAAAGACAGTTCCTAGAACCTCACAACACAATGGTGTAGCTAAGAGAATAAATCACACAATTGTTGAGAAGGTGAGAAGCATGCTCAGAATGGCTAAATTGCCCAAGTCATTCTGGGGTGAAGCAGTTCAGACAACATGTTATCTTATCAATCGTAGTCTATCAGTTCCATGGGAGTTTGAAATTACGGAGAGAGTTTGGACTTATAAAGAGATGCCCTACTCGCATCTAAAGGTGTTCAGTTGTAAAACTTTTGCACATGTACCGAAGGAGCAGAGAACCAACCTAGATAATAAATCAGTTCCCTTCATATCCATCGGATATGGAGATGAAGAGTTCGGGTACAGACTGTGGGATCATATAAAGAAGAAGGTCATCAGAAGCAGAGATGTAATCTTCTGAGAAAGTGAAGTTGGAACTGTTGATGATCTGTCCGAGAAGGCCAAGAAAAAAAATGGTATAGTCCCTAATTTTGTTACCCTTCTGTTTAATTGTAACCACCCCATAAGTGCAGAAAGTATGATCGATGAAATTGTTGAACTTGAAGAGCAACCTAACAAGATTGTTGAGAGGGGGAGCAACTTGGTGATAATACCAAGCAATTGGAGTACCCAGAAGAACAACAATTTCAACCTCTGAGGAGATTAGAAAGACAAAGGGTACAGTCATCCAAGTACCCTTCCTCAGAGTATGCCCTCATCAATGATGAAGGGGTGCCAGAAAGTCTTAAAGAGATGTTGTCTCATCCAAAAAAGAGCCACCATGCAAGAAGAGATGGAATCTCTACAAAAAAAATGGCATGTACAAACTAGTTGAACTTCCAAAAGACAAAAGACTGCTTAAGTGCAAGTGGATCTTTAAACTCAATAAATATGAAAATCACAAGTTGGTCAGGTACAAAACTCGATTGGTTGTAAAAGGCTTCAAACAAAAGAAATGTATTGATATTGATGAAATAGTTTCACCTGTTGTCAAAATGACTTTTATTCGAATTATTTTGAGCCTAGCAGCTAGCCTAGATCTTGAAGTTGAGCAATTGGACGTGAAAACTGCATTCCTTCACAGAGATTTGGATCGAAGATGAGATTTATATGGAGCAACCAGAGAGATTTGAAGTATCTGGAAAGAAACACATGGTGTGCAAATTAAATAAGAGTCTTTATGGGTTGAAACAGACACCAAAGCAATAGTACAAAAAGTTTGACTCTTTCATGAAAATTCAAACGTACACAAAAACCTATTTTGATCCATGTGTATACTTCAAAAGATTTTCTGACAATAATTTTATTATTGTATGTGGATGACATATTAATTGTAGGACAAGTCAAAGAGTTGATTGCCAAGTTGAAAATAGATTTGTCCAAGTCATTTGGCATGAAGGACTTGGGCCCAACACAACGAATTCTAGGGATGAAGATTGTCTGAGAACGAACAAAAAGAAAGTTATGGCTATCTCAAGAGAAGTACATTGAACGTGTACTAGAACGCCTTTAACATGAAGAGTGCTAAACCTGTTAGCACGCCTCTTGCGGGTCATCTGAAGTATTTACTTGGCCTTTTTTCTCTTTTCATTTTCTCTCTGCTAATGTTGTGATTGAATTCTCTCTTCCCCTTTGATGCCATAAAAGCTCCAAACCTATTGTCAAACATAAATAACTTAGACATCTATGCCTTTCAAGTAGGCACTTCAATTATCATAAAGTTGAACAAGTAAACACATGCTTTACATAACATAGAAAATTGTGTGAGATTTGTCACGATGCATTTGTCTATTTGTTCAACTTTATAACAGTGTAAGTGTCTATTTGTGCACACTCAAAGTTGAAGGGCGTAGATGTCAAGTTAAAAGACATGTTTATATATTATGTCTAAATATACTATATTCAAACATGTAAATTTCCTATAGCTTAGTGAATCGGTGAGTTAAAAATGTATGACAATTAATTATGATTAAGTGCTAAAAATTCATGTATAAGCACATGTAGTTTGAAGATTTGACGTGAATACAAAGTACAGATAAGTAAATACTTCTTTGTTATAAGATTTTGTTATGTTAAATTGCTAACAAATATATGTAACATCGAGGTTTAAACTTAATGAGAGAATTCTTTATGATTTAGAAAGAGTCGATCAATATATTTATTTCATTAATTAATCAATAGATCATCGAGGTTTAAACTTAGTATTAAACATTTACGCAATAGGGGCAACACCTACCATAGGGTTGAAATTTCTAATGTTATTATTGATAATAATATTAAAAGTTTAAAATACTTAAATAAACATAGATAATATTATAATAGTACCCAAATATTTCATTGCGTAAACGTTTACTATTAATTAACTTTATTGTAAGATTATTTTGCCCACTTGGTCATGGTTTATTCAACACTATTTTATTGACCTTGCGACGACTTTTTATTTTGCTCCATATAATTTTCGTAACAGAAGTATTGAAAATACTCTGAATTTAACACAAATTATTAGTTTTATTTTTGAATTATTGGTCGTCTTATAAATACTTCTTTATTTGACTAACTAAATTGGGTGTTAGATGCACTCCGATCTGTCACATGACATAACAAGTGATTTCATTCTAGTAAAAGTATGAGATTCTTATTAAAAAGTCGAGAGAGGTGTTGAGAATATCGATAAATTTGACGAAAATTTAGCGATGTATATCACTTATGTTGCAAGATTGGAGTGTAAGAATTATTATTAATTATTTCTTATTTATGACTCAAGTTTACTTATAACCCAAGTAATACCATAAATAATATTTAATAAGGAATAGATTTACTTGATGGACGTACCAGATTAAGTCATAACCTCTATAAATTGGTTCTCCCTACCAATTTACGACTAACACTTCTGCTTCTCTGTGTGATGATGTCTTCCACATTAGGTATGTGCCCCTAACGATCTCTGTGTAAGATTATCGTGTTTAAGTTTAGTTAGTTAAATTGAGAGACGTTTTTAAGGCTGTCAATGATTCGGAGACGAAACTAGTAATTTATGTCGATTTTAGAGTTGTTTCAATACTTCTTTTTTTCGAAATAGCAAATAATATCTCTATTATAAATTACAGTTTAAACTCCAATAGGTAAATAACTCATATTTAAATAAGAATTAAAATATCAATTTGATAATTTTTCCAACAAATTATGAACTTAAATTTAACAAATTACAGTTTATTTTGATTATTGGAGAGGAAAATTAAAAAAAAAATGTCTTATTATGATTCTTCTTCTTCTTCTTTAGTTCCTCCTCTGATTGATAAACCCAGTAAAGTTGACCTTGAAGCTGGAAACATTGATCAAATTCAGTGTAGAATTTGCCTTGAAAATGATGGTGAGTGTTTTTGATGACCCTTTTACTTTTATTCATTGGTTTTGTTCAAATCTTGAAATATTTAGTTAGTTTATATGAGTTATTATGATTCTGTGTTTTGAATTTTTAGTGTAAAGCAAGTTGCTTTGTGAATTGGGTGTTCAATGATTTCTGAATTAAGTGTGTTTTTGGGGTGATTTGTACATCTTTCAAATAGGGTTTAGATAGTCCTTGAGTGAGTAATGGGTTTTTGCCCCTTTTCTAGTTGAAAGCCTAAAATATTTTAGCCCTAAGTAATGAAAATTTACATGTGGGATGTAGTGCTGAAGTCCGAATTTTCACTAAGGAGATTCAAAATATAAAGAAGTACAACATACCTTGTATAGTCCCGATCTAAGGAGGGTAGAGTGTATACGGACCTTATCCCTACCTTGAGAGGTAGAGAGACTGTTTTCCATAAATCCTCGGCAATATTTATGGAGACATAAGCAGCAACAACAATAGGATAGTAGGAGAATCGAAGCAAAAAAGACAACATGTAATAAAAGCTGACCGAAGTCTAGTTGAACGAAGAGGGTTTCTGTTGGTTGAGGTTCATAAAAAGTTAGTCAAATTATAATAAAAGTATACCCTAGCTAATTTGGGTTATGTATTGGGGAAACAAGCATAACAGATTTTGGATCGAGGCATAGTTGATTGATGGATTTGAATCATTCAACTTAAAAGCCTGAAGGAAGGAAGAGCATTTTGACAAAGAGGAGCTGTTAGTTTGTTACTATCTTTTATTGAGTGTTTCTTGTTGAATTCTTTCGTGATTATTTTAACTTTTATTTTTTAGGTGAGGATTTTATTGCCCCTTGTAAATGCAAGGGTTCATCAAAGTATGTTCACCGAGAATGCCTTGATCAGTGGCGTGCTGTGAAGGTACATTTTCATATTGTTTGTTTGTCAGAATTTTTAGTTATTGGCTTTTGCATCATTATAGGCAAAGGCTTCAACTGCTGGCGGATTACTACTAAATACCCGTAAGCTTTAATCATCAAAATTGAATATATACATGTCCCCTAAATTTTGTCTTTTTACAGGAAGGATTTGCATTTTCTCATTGTACGACTTGCAAGGCTCCATTTTACTTGAGAGTTAACGATCTTCAAAGAAAATGGCGAACCTTAAAATTTCGGTTCTTTGTGACCACAGACATCTTGTTCATCTTTCTCGCAGTTCAGCTTGTACGTGGATGACCCTGCTAACAATTTTCTTATTCATTTTTAGATATTACTGTTAGTAGTTGTGTGGACAATATCTTCATAGGATCACTAACCTTTTGTTTTGCAGGTGATAGCTGCACTGGGATACTTAGTATATGTGATTGATACACATCAGAAGTCTTGGCTTCGTCTGCATTGGGGGTTTGGAAGTGAACTAGGCTTCTATTACATATGCGGTAAGACATATTCATTTGCAGTAGTTATCAACATTTATTTGTATATGTATGTATGTCGAACGGTTGTTTTGTCTTCGTAATATTCTTTTGTCCGACTGGATGACCAATCTAGATAAATGCACTAAATGACCACATGCCAGATACAGTTGTTACCTACCCATGTTGACATGTAACTTCGGTACCAATAGGCCCAGGAGACCTAATTTTCCTGCTGGTTTTGGGATTCTATATCTTATTTAGTTGCTCGCTAAATGAGATTTGGTTGGGGAGTGGTGGATGAATTTGAGATAAACAATATTTACTTAGTTATTCCAAAGTTCAAACGTCGTAAGAACGCTTTTCCTTGTGTGACTCTTCTACTGGAACTTTGGACAAATTCAAGAGTAGGTGCTATTGTGTTGTCCAATTATTCATTCCTTGGACTGCAATAAGGCGAATTACCACCTTCACTGATGGAAGAACCAACAAAATGATACCCCAGCGATTTGGTTTAGTGGTGAGGACGCAACACATTAGTGTGGGTTAAGTGCACATGACGAGTTTAAACTCAATCACCAACTAAATCATGGTATTTAATTGGGAGAATGGTAGAGGGGTAGACACATGCTCCCCTGAGTTTTGAAGTGGTGGACACTATTGGGGTTGGAAGAGCTAACTCAGAAATTTCATTTTTGACAATCATATGTTTGGTCACGGGTTCAAGCTGTGGATAAACCCTCTCGCAAAAATGCAAGGTAAGGCTGCGCAGAATAGACCTTTGTGGTCCGGCCCTTCCTGGATCCCGCGCATAGTGGGAGCTTTAGTGTACCGTATTTCCCTTCTTCTTCTTTTTTTATGTCAGGTGAGTGCACCTCTACTAATTCCGTGAGCTACTTGCTAACTCCCACCAACACAAATATCGGTACTCTGTCCATCAAAGTTTGGATCAATGGAAGAAATCATCAAGTGATTTTGAATATGTTGGATCTGAATCTAAGTGCTCATGGTTCTCAACTCACTTCATTGACCATTAAGGAATTTATCGGTTATCTAAATAGAAATAAGAAAAAAAAAACACTATATAAAGAGGCGTGAGGTCCAGAAAATGGTTGATCTGTTTCTCTCTTGCTTATTCCGAAGAAAACATATCCTTCTTGTATGTCCATCAGGGCGTGAAAGGAACATGCCTGATGTATTCTCAAGATGTAAATAGTGCATTATCCAAAATTCGGACTCTTCTATTTTAAGTATATAGTGATTCTTAAATGATCGTATGAGTTAATCTTGTTGCTATTTGCTGGCTTTCTTGCAGGAGCACTGTTGTTTTTCGCTTTGGTGGGCATATCTGGCTGTTTCTTAACTTGCTTTGACGAAAGTGTGCGCGATGATTTGAGTCAGCCCTGCCAGAATGCATTGTCTTGTTGCTCTTGCACAAGGTACAAATAATGTGTTTTATGTTTCTTTTTTTTTTATTTGTTTCTTCTTTCTGATCATTTTTCATATCTTTGCAGCTTGTGTGCAGACTGTCATACGTATAGACCTCATACAGGTACAACTTATATTTGCATTGATACTAACCTATGCTGCGACAATTGTTCAAACTCGACATGTGAGTGTTGCTCCGAGAATCATTCTTGCACGGACTGTGAATGTGGGAGTTGCTTAGGAGGCGATGGTGATCAATCTGGGATACCGGTATTATTAGTTGTGGCTGTAATTGTGATAGGACTATTCGCCCTCCTTGGCATGATTTACAGTGTTTTGGTTGCTACAATGGTCGTACAGAGAATTTGGCAGCGACACTACCACATACTCGAGAAAAGAATGCTGACAAAGGTAAATCGACACCCTCGTTTCTTCAATTTGATTGCCATTGTCTAGGAGAGGATCTCCACCACAAGAGCTGTGGCTCAAACTCTGTATTTCCGTTAAGAAATCCACTTAATATGTATAAACTATCTCCGAGGGTCTTTCAGAAACAACTTCTCTACCTCCACGAGGTAGTAGTAAGGTATGCGTACATTCCACCCTACCCAGACCTCACTTGTGGATATCACTGGGTATGTTGTTGTTATGTATAAACTATCTATGGAATCTAGTCGTTGTCCTGTCTTAAAACCTAGAACTCATAAATTGAAAATCATGGATCCGTCTCTGCTATTGTCATATATATCTTACATGCTCATTCTTGTATAGGAATATGTTGTGGAGGACGTTGGCGAGGTGGCTTGTAACGATTGGTCTCCGCCGCCACTGCCACAACAGCATGTTCAGAAGCTGGAATCACTTGGACTTGTATAAAACTTGAAGGACTTGACTATGGGACAATTCTTGTTTATAACAGAAAAAATTCTTTGAAAATGTTTTTTTTTTCCACATATGTGCATAGTTTATAAATGATCACAATTCACATAAATGTAATTATTGAAAAAACTGAATTTTTTTTTAATGTATGTATCCATTTTGAAATAACTTCAAACAAAATCCTAATAAAGTTTCGCTTCAGATATTGTGAATATCGGTAAGTTTTATATAGTTGAAGTTCAGATACATGTGATCGATTGAAGTTAATGTAATTTTGCCTTATTTTAGTTGTTTTTATTTGAACTTTAGATTTGAAATAAGCGAAAGGAAAATATCTAAAGACCATCCTAAATTGAACGCGTTTTATTTAGATAAAATATTTTAAGCATATTGACTAGGTGATGTGAATCATTTAATTGGACGATATGTGTATTATTTGATATTTTAAAATTGATTATTTGAGTCGTTAGTGTTAAATGACATGAATGCGCATATTGTGTCACAGCGATGATATAAATATGCTCAATCTTTAATGAGCAGCAAGATTGAGTCATTTTTAATACTTTTGTTCAAATTTATGTGACATATTTTATTTTTCGAGAATTAAACAATTTAAGTTTGACTGATAATTTGCTTATTCAATTTTTACATTTTAAAAAAATGAAATTCATATATTTGTAAACTACATAAAAAATACTATAAGTCACAATAATTGATAATTCAAAATATTTAAAAGATATATGAAAAATTTATAGTTAAAAATATACTTATTATCTCAAAATTTAAAATATGTCACATAAATTAAGAGAGAGTAATTCAATAACATACTTCCTTAATAAAATAATAAGATTTTTAATGCTTCATCAAACCGACCATGCAATTAGGGCGGTTGAAACAATATAAAATTCCTTTTAACTTTGAACATTTCTTTATCAGTTTTTTTTTAATCTTTCTCCTCGTAATTCGTGTCTTGAAGTCTAACTATTTTGAACTCGCTTTGAATAGGGCTTCATTCGGGGTGCTTCCTATCAAGAAGAATTTACATTGGAATTTGATTATTTTGAGTACACATGAGGTAGAGCTTTATTGATTGGCATAGAGGGGTGTAGCACTCAGTGACAGAGTTAAAATTTTTGATAATGGATTTAAAATCTGAAGAGAGGTGTAATACTCAGTGATAGAGGGGTTCAAAATCTGAAGAAGTAAATTTACGAACTAATCGAAGGGGGTTTGACTTTTACTATATATACATAAAAAATAATAATTTTAACTATATATAAATAATAATATTTTTCGTTAAAGGAACAGTATGTTGGCTCCGCCCCTAATAGCATTTCCTGTCAAAGATTTTTTTATACTTTAAAATTCAAATATAAAATATCTGATCAAGAGAGGAGCAGGTTGCACCAAATTATTTGATGGTGAATATTTCTTAATTCTACCTATTTTAATTCCCAAAACCCAAAAAAAAAAAAAAATGGAAAACAAAGAATATTCGTCAAATTGGTGGATTTCCTATCTGAAAGTTTCAAATTATAACCATAAAATAAAGGCACGTTCATAATACAACCTCACCCACCAAGACCACCATATAATAAAATAATATTAACTCCTTTTTTTGTGTGTCATTCAACTCCATCCTTATCCATAATCCATAGTACTTTGTACTATTAGGGTGTGTTTGGTATAAAAAAGGTGAATTATTTAGTTTTAAAATTTTTTGGTAATGGATAAAAATAATATTCTAACAAATATTTATATATAATCTAAACAATATTATAACGAATTGTTTGATAGTTGATTAGTGTTATATAAGTATTAGTAATGTAAAAATTAGTTATGAGAGAATCTGCTTGTGTAGGTATTAGTAATACATATCTAATTATTCATATATTAGTTATACCACACATAAAATGATACATAAATTCTCTCATAATTTATACATATATTAGCTACGTGTGTCTAAATTTAAATTAAATATTGTATTAATTTTATATTTTCTAAATTTTAATTGATTTTTTCTATTTTGATTTGACACAAAATTTAAGAAAGTAATTTTTTTTAAAAAAAATCGTGTGACTTTAAACCTATCACGTGGAAAAATGAAATTAAAAGTTGTCAACAAAAGAAAAATGGACTAAAAAGAGTTAGAACAAAGGAAATATGTAAATAATATACCTCCTTATCAACTACTAAATATAATATGAGAATTTTACATCAATCTCATAGTTTTAAGAGCTAATTACATCATATTCTCACTTAGTATATAATATTACTGATACAATATTTAATACTTGTATAATTCCCCACCAAATCAATAACTAAAAAAAAAGTGAGAATGGGAAGGTAAGGAAAGTGCTCGGTGGAAATGGAGGCGAAGATAAGATGTGTTGAAACATGAGAACAACATAATCACTGAAATAACACTTGTAGAACATTGATTTTTCTATTTTCACTAAAATGTTATTTTCTAATTTTTAAGAAATATATTATCTATAAAAATATACTTTTCAATATTTTTGAATAACTATAGAGAATTTTTTTTTTTTAGAAAAAACCATTTTCTATTTTCCAATACCAAACACACCCTAAATGCGCTTTTTGAATTGGTCTTTCCCCTATATATAAGCCAAACCAAAAAAGCAAAAATATCAACTTGAAATTTCCCAATTACAAAATATTCTTCAATAAATTACTCAAATTTATATTTTGAAATATAAGTTTACTATTAATATTATGGCTGATATTGCTATGTTGGTTGCTGAAGAATATGAAAGGAGGATCAAGAATTCAAGAAAATTTGGGAATGAAGAAAAAATTGAATTATTTTCAACTTTCTCTATTTTGGTTCAAGAGCTTAAATGGTCTTCTTCTAAAATAAAAATGAGATTTGGAGAAAATGAAAAAAGAGTTTTTGTACCTCAAACTGAAATTGGTCTAGCAGCAATTAATGGTTTGTTTTCTGCTTGAAAAAAAGAAAAATAAATCAACAACTTTGGATTATTATTTTTACTTGTTTTGTTTTTACTTTTTTGAGTATTTTTTCTGTTTTTACTTTTTTAAAATTTTGTTTGGTGAAATTTTTATGTAGTATAATTGTAATAGAATCGTAAATGTAATTATTATTCAAATTTATGACACGTATTATCTGTTAAGTAATTATTATTCAAGTTTATGACATGTATTATGTGCTAAGGTAAATGTGTGCTTTTTATTTAAATTGTTACTTTTATTTTTCAATTTTGATGTGAAATTATCTTCATCTAATGAGTGGCTGTACACATAAAATTGTGCAGTCTCTTATTCGTGATGTTTTTTTTTAATTACTAATTTGCAGGATTAAAGTGTGATTATAAGGAACAGATTTTTTGTATCTTGTTTTAAGAAGTTTGTATTTATTGTTAAAGAAGAAATTTCAAAGTTTATAATAGAAATTAGTAAACTTGGAATTGTTAAAATTGATGAGAGAATTTTAGTAGCTTAGTTGAACTTTTATCTAGCTGATGAGGGTTCAAAAATTTCAAAATTTATAATAGAAATTAGTAGAATGAAGTGTTAAAACGAATCGGAGAGTTTTAATAGCTTAGCAAGCTTATCTACTCTTTCATCCTATGGGTTTGATATTTTATATTGTAATCTCCTCCCCGTTTTAAAAAATAATAGAAAATTGAATATGAAAAGAATAGAGTAATTGTCACGACTCAAAATGAGTCGTGAGTGACATCCACACTTAACCTCCTAAATGGGCGAACCAAAGAACTCAAACCCCAACATATATCAATAATCAACTATGAATAATAACAATAATGCGGAAGCTCAAAATTTATTAAATTAAAGTAATCAATCAAATAAATCTCTAAAGTCTAACACTTATTATCCCCAAAATCTGAAAGTCATCACATCAAGGACATCTAATCTTCAAATACTAAGTCTAAGAGTATTAAAGACACCAAAATAAATGAATAAAATAGTTAATGTCCGAAAACTAAGAACATCATGCCATGACAAAGAGAATCCAACGCGAGCTGGAATGAATAGCTCACCCTAGAACCTGATGTGCTGGAGACTGGCTAGAGCTGAGGGCGCGTCGAAGTAACTGATACACTCGTTGCACTCCACAAAAAGATAACAAAGAAAAACACAAGTAGGGCTCAGTACAAAGGCAACATGTACTGAGTAGATATCATCGGTCAACTCAAAATAAAAATTAATATGTAATGAATAATAATATAAAATCAACTATGACACTTAGCTGGTGGCAAGCAACAAACACATGAACCAGTTTCAACAACAC
Source organism: Solanum stenotomum (assembly GCF_019186545.1). NCBI lineage: Eukaryota > Viridiplantae > Streptophyta > Magnoliopsida > Solanales > Solanaceae > Solanum > Solanum stenotomum. The sequence goes on along the minus strand of NC_064287.1, from coordinate 740,546 downwards.
TAAAGTAAGTACGTAATCAGTCAACAATATCAAGATCACACATGAGGACTCATGCCTCCAAACCAAACTAATTTGGGAATTGAGTACATTAAGTTAATTTAATATCTTTTTCCTTTAATATTACCGTGTCAGAATGTGACACTTCAATCCAATAATATCATTAATTTATCATTTATTATCACCACTTTTCAATTTATTAACAATATTCCATCAAGCCTAAATTAATCTAATACCAAATCACTTTGGTATATTTATTATTTATTAACAATATTCCATCAAACCTAAATTAATCTAATACCAAATCACTTTGGTATATTTTAATTTTCCACTATAACTCTATCAGCACTTAACTTTATCTCATCCCAATAATATTCCCTCAAAGTTCAATTACGCCGTGATTTAGTTTCTGACTTTTCCAATTCAATTTATCAAATTTTCTTTTACAACCCACATCATAGTAATAATAAAACAATATGATATAAACCAATCTATGAATTAAACGTGATGAAAGATAACTCACGCTTCTCTGCTTATTCGCCGCACACGTATATATGTTTTCTCGCCTAAGACCCTTATTCTTTCTACACAATATTTACTCCTTAATTATTATATAAGACCAATTATAAAAGTGATCCCTACTAATTTTGATGTTATTTTCTTTAACCATCAACTAAATTAATTATTAAAATTACTCCACTGAATTCATTATTATAATTACGAATAGTCCAAAATACCCATTTAAAATCTATCGAAAAGTATTTTATGAAATAAAAAGCTCTAGTACTCAAAAGGACCAAATGGATAGTTACAGTAATGTATGCATATTTTATTTGTTGATTGTAGAAATGGAGATGTTATTTTTGATAAATTTTCTATTTAAACGAAATATATAGAACAATTTAATATATATATATATATATATATATATATATTACTAAATGAAAAAAATGGGAGTGGCATATTAACTAGGGGTGTACATGACCGGGTTGGTTCGGGTTTTTCAAATATCAAACCAAATCATTTGTGTAAAAAATTTAAATTTATAAACCAAACCAAACTAATAAAATTCGGTTTTTTTCTGGTTTTTCAACCTTGGGTTGGTTCGGGTTTTTCAACTACCAAACCAAACCATTGTGTCGAATTTTTAAATTTATAAATCAAACCAAACTAATAAATCTCAATTTTTTTTCTTCAGATTTTTGGATATTTTCGGTAAAGTTTGCATACAAACATATAATTAACTTGTGCTCCAAATATTTCTTTAGTCCAACCAAAATACAATTATCTAAGGTGTTTCTTTAAAAAATAACACAAAATATGAGATGAGTACTGATGACACAAAAATATTCAATAAAAATAATAATGAAATCATCATATAAATAAATACTGCAAAGTCATAATGAAAATGATCATAATTTAAAAGTACTAAATCATGCTAAAATAAGTTTAATAAGTATTAGTTACATTACTAAATATTTAAGGAAAATTAAAATTAGATTATGCATTTTAATTGTCTAAACCAATGTAAAACTAAAGAACAAATATTCAATATTATTGTCATTCTTAGTGTTGAATTGATTTTCTTTTTGCATTAGTATTAATTTAATTTTGATTTAAGTTTTATTATAATTATCAACATCTATAAACTATAATCGTTATTGGATCATTCCGAATTCTAAGTTTTAAACTTGAAATAATATATTAAAAGATAAAAACTATGAAATAGTATAAGAAATATTTTAAAATTATATCAAAGTAAATATTTTTATGTATAAAATAAAATTTTAAAATTACATATATAATGTCGGGTTGATTTGGTCTCGGGTTGGTTTTTTTTAGTTAAAACCAAACCAACCCAAATATAGTCGGGGTTTTTTTTCCAATACCAAATCAAGTCAAACCAAACCTCTAGTCGGATTTTTTTTCCGGTTTGACTCAATTTACAGTTTAGTTCGATTTTCGGTTCGATTTTGTACACCCCTAAATTTAACAATGAAATAATACTAAATAAAAATATTACACAATCTATAAAAAAAGAACAATAATGATAGTAAAATAAAGTGATAATTAAAACACATAATATAACACACTGATAATCGAAATCGAAAAACAAAAAGTTACAAGAATATAGTGCTAATTCTATCAGTAACGTTGAAGTTCCAAGAACGATCAACAAGCCTATTTGGCTGGAAAGCGAGAGCGCTTAATTATATTTTAAGTTACGATCACCGATTCGTATCCTTCTATCTGTTAGAGTGGATAAAAGTTTATTTCATATTGGTAGTGGAATAGACTAGTGGTTTGCTTATATGAGCTTGGGCTTTTGGTGTTAAGTTAGGCTCAGATATCACATTCTTACATGGTATCAAAGTCAGGTTCATCCTCATTTGAGCTCTCGATCCATATTTCAGTACTCGGGCTTGGATGTGAAGGGGGGTGTTAGAGTGGGTAAAAGTTCTACATTGGTTGGGGAATGAACTGGTGGTTTGCTCATAGAGGCTTGAGCAATTCTTCCTTCGTGATCTAGCTTTTGGGATTATTCAAATATCATATGTTTACACTATCTAAAGTACTCATATTCTCGATAAACTATTTCAGTCTAGCTTTCATCATTTTGTATCTCCTAGTAAGCTCACCACCCACCTTAACGTTCATATATTTCTACAATTTCATCTTATAAGTATGAGAGTTCTAATTAACGGACTAACACTTTGCCAAATATAACATAGTCAATTTTGCTACGTTGAGTTTATCATTAAAAATATGAAAAATAACGATAAAATAAAGATTTTTTTTTATAAAATGCCATTAAATAAAATGCTTACAAATTTTTTTTTTTAACCACAAAAAAAAAAAAACTTTTCTCCAATGGTAGTTGATTGCCATATAATTGCCGAGTTTCATGCCTTCTTTAGCGGAGTTTCACGCACTTCTTCTTTTATTATTATTTGTTTTTATGGTAAGGTTTAATTTTGTCGGGGAATAAGTTATTTTATGATAAACTAATTCGAAATTGATTAGTTATTGTTATTTAATTTTGAATATGAGATAATAATATTACACTCTTGAGATAATTATCTAAA
>NC_064287.1:727889-733316 GCF_019186545.1 Solanum stenotomum | reverse complement strand
TGAAATGCAATGTCAAGTATAGTGATGCATGTCTGACCTAATGATACACACCCGCTGTCTCTCAGTCCGGGACCCATGGGGGACATATCTGTCCATGCATCCATCGCGGCGCGCGATACAACCCTCGGTAATAGTAACCATCGCGGCGCGCGATACGTCCCTCGAAATATAGTATCCGTCGCGGCGCGCGACACGTCCCTCGAAATATAGTATCCATCGCGGCGCGCGATACGTCCCTCGAAATGGTACATCCTCTTTATTTTCTTATTCTTTCTCAATGCACATAACACTTGTCACAACCATGTCTCCGAACAATGCAAATGACATGTTCACACAAATAATGAAGAGATGACCATTTTCATAACATTGCACAATTTACAACAACAGAATCATGATACAACATCAACAATGATTCAACAAGCCTTTCAAAAATTCTCAACACATCACACAAACAATTGATCACATTGCCTTTTATTATCCCTTTCTCATCATTAGAATTAATCAATGTGGACAAGTCAACCCATCACCAAGCCTCATTACCCTAAACACATATTACAAGGAAATACATGAATTCCATACACTTTACCTCAAATAATCGAACAATCACTCCGAAATTTGAGCCTTCCCTTTTTGTTGAGCTTCCAAATCAATGCAATCTATTCAAGTACATATTCACAATAAGATTCTGAAACTAACAACACCCATATTACTATAGGTTTAGCCTAGACCCAAAAGATCACCTAAATCTATAATCAAGTTCCTAAGTTTCAAGCTTAGGGTTAAGTCTAATTTCCTCCAAATATCATAAATTTGACAATATTCATCTCAAACAATATACCTAATATTTAATTTCATATACCAGTATATCAAAACTTGAATTATAACCTGATAATTATAAGAAAATCGTAAAACTCAGACTAAAACCCTAATCACTTTTAGTACGGATGAACACTACATTCACAATCTAAATAAATGCCTTCATTAATTGGCATGTTTACATTGCCGTCATTTGGCTGTAATGCTAACCACGAAGTCCAATTCTCCAATTCCAAATCACTGCAACTTACAAATATATATATAAAAATTTATTTAAGTGCAAAAATAGTTTTCCTCTTTACTGTTTCCTCTCATTATTAAAATAATAATAATAAACAACCATCCTTTTGAACTCAACGCATGTTCCAATTGCAAAATTAAGGAATTGTATTGGTGTTACCTGATCGTGAAGTGGATCGTCTCCACGCCAGCCGTTGTTATACGCAGGTAAGTTTCTTCCTTCTCTTTTCTAAATTAATAATGTATTAAAAGTAATAATCCCTACTAACCTATTTTAATATTTCAGATTTGACCCATATATTTACCCCAAATAATTTAATTCACTTTAACCCATGATCAAGTGGTAAAGAGTATCATTAAATGTTCACTTTACTTTATTAACTAATGATTAATTAACTCAAGTTAAATGAATATTCAAAATTTCCAAAAATGACCTTTCGGGTCATTACAGAAAATGCCAGAGATGACATGTTTGTTGTGAAAATAAACGGTACAGAATTACGTTTTGGAATCAAGGAATTTGCTGCGATAACTGGTCTTAAATGTGGACTTCTTACTGATTTTTTTCAGATCCGTATATCCCAATAGAATTATCTTAAAATATTTTGGGGATATGACAAAAGTTCCCAAGTTAGACTTCTTCAATAAGTTTAAACATGCTAACTTTTTTGAGACGGAAGACCGCTTAAAAATTGACATTTTGTACTTCATTACTTCATTTTTGACTGGTTCGGAGGCCTCAAAAACAATCATTCCTAAATTGTATTTTGATTTGGTTGAGTCCGGTTAATATGTTAACTTTCCATGGGGCAATGAATGTTTTAGATTAACTCTCAAAGCTTGCAGCCGTAGGTTGGGAAAGAATCCTACGTCATTCAAATTCAGTCAATTCCATATAGCATTGCAGGTTTGGTTTTATGAGTGTTGTCATCCTTTTGATAACTCAATTGCTATTCGTGTTTCAAATGTCACACCGCGTATTCTCAACTGGAAGACATCGAATGAGAGTATTTTTTTCGATGACCTAAAGAATACAATTTTCAGAACACATGGCAACCAGGTTATTGTTTAGTTATTGTCATTTACTAATTATAAGTTATTACATTTTTTTTTATAAATTTTAGTTCTCATATCTTATTTTGTTATCACAGCATAAATTCAGAAACATAGTGCTTACTGAAGAAGAGTTAAATGCCATGGATCAGATCAATTTGCATCAATCTTCTAGTCAACATGAGACAGAAAATCAAGCATCATCAGAAAGGCACGATGCTGACTTTGACGAAAAGTATGTAGAGTTGAAAAAGGAAATTGCGGAGGTATACAATTAAAAATTATGATTTAATATTTTTTTTACCATATTACAAAGATTTTATCCACTTTTTCAATATTTAATGACAGGTTCGGATGGAGTTGAAAGAACTGAAAGATAATGTTATTTTTCAATCCCTGTATCAATTAACTTTTATTATTTATGTTTCTGTAATATTTTAATGTTTAACATATATGTCTACATCTATTGATAAGGTTGACAAGCACATGACCGACATGAAAGCATATGTCGACAATTCTACAAAGTTGATAATTGAGAAGATTAGGTCTTCAAGAGGTCAACCACCACAAGCAACACACCAACAGGTATTAAATGGTTTTACAAGTTAAAAAACTGAAACAGTTGGTGTATCATGATACGAAGTGTGTATGTGTAAGTAAATATGAGATGTACGAATTTAGACTTAAGTTAGTATTATTTTGGTATGACCAAATTTTATGCATGATTTTACAATTTCTAACTGTTTAATATTGGTATTAAATTGGTATGACCAAAACGTTTATACAGATTATGCCTGTTTAATTATTTTCATTTTTTGTCTGTTTACTATTTGAATTAAATTGGTATGATTTTCCAGTTTTGTCAGTGGTTTTATAAATTTTTTATTAACTTTCTGTATTAATAATGTTTTGACTATTATTGTTCAATTTTTTATGTTGGTTCAATTTTGGTATTAATACAGTATTAAATATGTGAAGGCAACATTAGTGAAATGTTATTGTTGGTTTTTTAAACTTCTGTATTAATCTTGTATAAATTTTATATGCGACAGTTTTTCGCATTATTTTATGATTGTATTTTATATTACGTCATGCATTAGGATGATGCCCGTCAACATGTTGAAGAATCTGAAAAAGCTCCAATGGATCACCCCTCAGTTTCAATGAGGGAATACGTTAATACTTCAAACACGGATGATATGCATTGCAATCTTATTATGATATGTATATTCACTTTCAAAGTTTGTTTAACATTTTTTAAAAAAATTTATAGATGAAGCTCAGAAGTCAAATGACCAAACAATTGGTGTTGTTTTTAATGCTGACATACCTGGATCATCAAATTCAAAACCACCAACATTGGATGATTATCCGAATTTTACTATGACACAGATTGTTGCACTTGATCCAATTCTCAATGCTAACACAACCCCAGATGTGCAACCAAGAAATAGGAACCCCGGCAAGTATCACACATCTCCGTATATTCGGTTGTCGGAAGGCGAAAGCAGTTCAAGAAGAGTTCCTATTTTATTTATTATTAAACATCCGTTTGAAAGTCACAATGGGTTTGAGGTTGCAACTGAGTTGATCGATGAGTTTAACAAATGGGTTTTCAAAGATGTCTCATCTAGGCGTGGCAGGTATATGTGTAAATAAAAAATAAAGCAATCTTTTTTGTTTCAATCAATTTATATACACTGTTTTTAATATATTCTTACTGTTCACAGGAAATCTGCTTATTCAAAGCTCAAAGATAGTTTTGAACCTCAAATGGACTTTGGTGTTGTCAAAGTTGCAGAAAAGGATTTTTTCAACATAATGGTTAAACCTGACAGGCCTTGGGAAGACGGGGTAAGTCTTATATACCAACCTTTTAAAAATGGAGTAATTTCTCTAGATAGTCACCCATCTTTGGAAAATTACCTAGAAATATCACTTATGTTTGTTTTAGTACTACATTATCACCCAACTTTAACTATTTTCCTCAAAATATATTTGACACAATAAATACATTATCTCTTTCCTACTAGGATGCCATGTCACATTACTTCTTTTTTTTTTATTATTAACAATTTTTTTTAAAAATTTAGACAATCCATATATTATACCCAATAAAAAAAAATTACGTAACGAACTCTAATATGAGTTCCTCTGATTCTTCAAGAAAATACGTGGTTTCTCCGGTTCTTCAAGGAATAAATTAACGAATTTGCATAACGAACTGTCTCCTGAGCTGCTTTATACCTTTGATGACCAAAGAAATCGCCACGAGGTAAAATTCAAGTTTTCTTCTGGTTCTTTTATTTTTGAAGTGTAAATTGTGAAATAATTTGAATACTTAACATGATATTAGAGTAATTTTCTTAAAATTTAGGGGTTTTTTGCTTGCTTGTTTTTGAATCAGATATTTCTATTGTTTAAATCTGCCTAAGCTTTGAACAAATGTTTATAGTTTGTGTAAAAATCTTTTTTTTACCATGAACAAGAAATCTTTGATTTTTTACCATGAACAAGCAGTGGATATTTATAATTTGTGTGAAAATCAATGTTTCTAATATCTAGTTTATCTCTAAATATCCAACTAAATTTATTGTTTCTTCATCAGCTTCAAGTAACTAGTTTAATTTTTTCCTCGACAACAAGACTAAATTTTTGTATGGATATAACGGCAAATACTCGTAAATGAAACATATGATAAAGATTTTCGCTATAAAATTGAAGTAGCTAAATTTTCATTGAGAATGGATTAATGCTCTCTTATAGATACATTAAACAAGCTATCATTTAAAGAATTTAAAAAATATTATTAATAAATTAAAAAATGTGACATGGCATCCTAGTAGGAGAGAGATAATGTATTTTTTGTGTCAAGTATATTTTGAGGAAAATAGGCAAAGTTAGATGATATTATAGTCTTAAAACAAACATAAGTGATATTTCTAGGTAATTTTCCAAACATGGATGACTATCTAGGGAAATTACTCTATGTTTTAATTTAGTGATCGAGGTGGGGGACCTTTTGGTGGATAGTGGTTCAAACCTCTACCGAGGAAAAAGATACTTGGTGATCTTTTTACTATGTTAAAGTGCCTAATTTTTTTGGTAGAGAGTTACGTGGTATCTGCGTTGGTTGAGGTACATAACAGTCAATTTAATTTTTCTAAAAAGTGTGATTTGGGGAAAGGTTGTGTACTCTCAGATCTTACCCCTACACCCTACTTGAGGAGGAAGAAAATGTTTTCTGAAGGACCATTGTACACATGAACCCCATAACATCTAGTAACAGTTTACGCCAGCATCGAATAGTTATTTCAT
>NC_064287.1:723892-727665 GCF_019186545.1 Solanum stenotomum | reverse complement strand
GCTTGATTTGTATGCAAATAAACTCCCTAAATATGTACACAAGTCTCAATCCGACCCACTTGATATCAAGCATATGATGCATGCTCCTCAACAAGAAGATATTTCAAAGTACGTATTTTTATACTTAACTGATTTCATTAGAAAAGAGTTAAATTAATTTATTTCTTAAATTTTTTTTTCTTTCTTATTTTTTTCATTTTTTCAGTGATTGTGGTTTGTACACATGTCTATTTGCTGAATACATCAGTAATGATGTTTTTGATATGCGTTCTATTGATATCGATGCAAAGTACCATCGTCAAAGGTATGCCACAATCCTTTGGCATTATGGAAAAACAAAGAATGAGGATGGTGCGATTAGTGAGAGTGAAGTTACTGGTACGGTTGCTAGCAAATTTGGTGGACCTCGCATAGCAAAAGAACATGTTCCGGATACCACCAACTATCCTACACCAAGACAACGGACAAGAAATTAGATTAGTCTATTACACCTTCTACTTTTTTAGAATAACATTTTATTTTTTTTTAACTTTTGGACAATTTTTTGTGTTAAAGTATTTGATGATATATAATATCATATGTTTAATTCCAATCAGATATCATCTACAAAAGAATTACCATTTATCAGGATACCAGTTATATACAGACTTCATACCAGTTGGATTCACTATTTGGGGTATATATTACACATTGAATATACCATTTTCCGGGATGCCAGTTTTATATTCTAAAGATATTTTTTGATGGAATATGTATGAAATCTGATTAATACATGTATGCATCTGACTTTAATGTTTTGATTGTTGGAATATTGTATGTATGAATTCGTACAAAGATTTGATATAAACTGAAGTTAGTATTTGAATGACACCTGAATAAGATTGGAATAAAAATTGTTTTAATTTCATTTATCTTAGGACACAATTGAAAACCAAATTAATATTCATGATAAACTACATTAATATCTCAAGATACCAAAATGCATTCCACAATTACCTTGTATAATTATCACTAATATTAACAATATCTTATATATTAAATTGAAATAATTTTTATTTACAACAGTATGCAATTTGTATGATTAAAAAATGCATCGCGTATAAAAAATGAACAGTATATTAAACACTTAGTTATAATGCATTTCAAACCAATTATGTTTAATTCCAGTCAGATATCATCTACAAAAGAATTACCATTTATCAGGATGTCAGTTATATACCGACTTCATACCAGTTGGATTCACTATTTGGGCTATATATTTCACATTGAATATACCATTTTTCGGGATGCCAGTTTTATATTATAAACATATTTTTGATGGAATGTGTATGAAATCTGATTAATACATGTATGCATCTGACTTTAATGTTTTGATTGTTGGAATATTGTATGCATGAATTAGTATAAAGATTTGATATAAACTGAAGTTAGTATTCGAATGACACTTGAATAAGATTGGTATAAAAATTGTTTTAATTTCATTTATAGTAGGACACACGTTGGAAACCAAATTAATATTCATGATAAACTACATTAATTACTCAGGATACCAAATGCATTCCATAATTACCTTGTATAATTATCACTAATATTAAAACTATCTTATATATTAAATTGAAATAAATTTTATTTCCAACAGTATGCAATTTGTATGATTAATGAATGCATCGCGTATAAAAAATGGACAGTATATTAAACAACACTTAGTTATAATGCATTTCAAAGCAATTATGTTTTATATCAAAACAAAAAATGAGTCTAAAAGACAAAACAAATAATCATTTTTTTTGCACAGGATAATTTGAACATGTCGTCCTGTTGTGGCCAACTTGACGAAATCTACTACAAGTAACTTTAGACCTTTTGAATTTTACATCAGCAAACCCTTTCCAGCGTTCCAGTTGTGGTCTTCCTGCTGCTCTCTTTGGACCAGGCGGCATCAATTTAGGCTCTGAAACATAACTTGGTATATCCTATGTACTCTCGCATGGGAGAGGTTCAACAGGGATGATATATGTACCTTGAAAATTCTTCAGGCTATAAAAAGGAGAGCAATAATCTGTTTCATGTAGTCTTCTGTATCTAAGAACTGCTATTCCATGCCCGGACGATATCTCATCATTTTGAAATCTTCCGCAACTACACATCTTAGTGTTTAAATTTACTATGTACCGCTTTGGTCCATCAACAACAGCATGCATATCAACTGTTGATGGTATTACCTAACACACAAAAATATACAAAATTAATTCAATAATCATACTAATTTAATACATGAATACATTTAAATAATAAATAATAAAGGAAAAATCATACCCTCATACTGCTAGACAAAGCAATACTTTTCTGGAGCACAAGATCATATTTTTTTGTAAGCTCTGATCTAATTTTTGCAGCCTCATCATTGTGCTTATGAATCCATCTTTGAACTGTTACCCTCATAAATTCAAGAAGTGAAATCACTGGCAACCACCTTGCTATCTTGTTAACATTATTCAAAGATTCGGCTACGTTTGAAGTCATGGTCCATGTTCGCTTATATTTTGAATACGCCCTTGACCACTTGCTATACCCGATATCATATAAATAATCTCTTATTCTTGGATCTATCTGGTCTATTCTTTGCATAATCGCCTCAAATTGTTGTATTGTATAAATCTTTGCCATTGTAAAAAATAACTTCTTCAAATCTTCAGTATTCCTATGGAAGTTCTTCAAAACATTACAGCATAAGTGCCATATGCAAGCAAAATGTTCCAATCCAGGATATACTCTTGCAGTCCCTTTCCATATGCTCTCGTTTCTATCTGACATAAAACACATGTTTTCCCTTTCTCCATATGCTTTCCTAAACTGTTCAAAGAACCAGGTCCATGTTGCATAATTCTCAGAATCCACTATGGCATAAGCAAGTGGAAGTATGTGACCTGATGCATTAATTAAAACAAAATATCATACAAATTTATTGTTGATTATAAATGCAAAAATTTTAAAAAATACCTTCTGGATCCATAGTGCTTGCAGTCAACATTGTTCCACCATATGCGCCTCTCAAAGCTGCCCCATCAACAACTACAATTGGCCTACAATATACATGCTTCTAATGCAACAAATGCATATAAGAATTTATCACATTCCGTATTTTCTAATTTTAAAACTGAACCAGGATATGTCTGCTCCAATATGTATAGATAACCTGAAATTTTTTCAGTTTTTAAATTAATTTTATAATTATATAGCTGAACATTACAACACAACAAGTATACTAGCTGGATTAAACATGGAAACCAATTATATTCAAATTATATACAGAATGGATACTAGTTGGATACAGAAAGTAAACAAAATGGATATTGGAAATTCAGTATGTAAACAAACTGCATTCCAGATTGTTGCATTTTTAAAATTCACACCAATTCAGTCAGTAATATAAAATACAAAATTAAGTTATAAAAAAAACCTGGAAGTTTGGCATATGATTCGGCTGGATCTCCACGCACCAATTTTATCACCTTTTCTTTAGCTCTCCAGGCCTGCATGTATGTTAGCGCAACATCATGCACTTTCAAAACGTCTTCCGCTATATCTTTTGGAGTGTATACAGTCGATGGATCAATAAATTTATCCATTATTAAAACAGCTACAACGTCAGTTATTCCCTGACGTCTTGCATACACTCTATCTCTAACGGAACAAGTGTGTTCCGCACAGTACTTTCTAATTTTAAATAGCTTCGATTGATTCAAACATGATGAGTTCATCATCCAGGAACA
>NC_064287.1:697309-723884 GCF_019186545.1 Solanum stenotomum | reverse complement strand
AAAAAAAAAACTTTTCTCCAATGGTAGTTGATTGCCATATAATTGCCGAGTTTCATGCCTTCTTTAGCGGAGTTTCACGCACTTCTTCTTTTATTATTATTTGTTTTTATGGTAAGGTTTAATTTTGTCGGGGAATAAGTTATTTTATGATAAACTAATTCGAAATTGATTAGTTATTGTTATTTTATTTTGAATATGAGATAATAATATTACACTCTTGAGATAATTATCTAAAGTAATGTTTTCTGTGATTAGATCCCATCAAAGATGAAATAAACTCATCATAAAAATTTCCAAATTTGTCATCTCCTACCCTGGTACTAAACGAGCCCTAAGAATTTAACTTCCGCATGCACTATATCAAAAATGATTTTTAGTTGCAATTAATCAACGGTAATAGCTTAATTGCAGTTAAATATATATTTTTAGCGGCAATTAACACTCTTTGTATATATCTCTAAAGCCTTTAACAACATTGAATCTAATGAGACTTAACTAACTAATATCGATAAACTTTAGTACTCTTTATTAATATGTATATTTACTACCAATTTTGTTATAGTGACAGTACATAATATTTTATTAAAACTAAATACATGAACTAATATAAATTAATTTTAGATACATCACTTGTATTTAAAAATTAAATATCGCACCTCCTTCCCTTAATTGCAAGGCATATATTTATATTATCCTCAATAAATGGTTTATGTTATTTTATTTATTTTATTAATGTTGAAAATTCTTAATTAATTTGATTCTGTGGATTTTTTCCTGTTTAGACCCACAGAGATAATAGACAGATGCAGCTGAGAAAAAGGCATGTTACATGTAGCACACAAAGCAGACAAATAAATCCAATTACAAAATTCTCTCTTGTAACCTACCCTACCAATAAATAATTTTATCTGTGTGCTATGCAACCTATGGTTTTCGTTTTTCTAGATATATCTTCTCAATATATAGTAGAGCATTCTAGTAAGATAATTAATTATTTAAAAGTATAAATAAAATTAATATATATAGTATTAATATATCTCTAATAAGATAGTTTTCTCAATTATTTAAGCAATTCATTGAAACCAAAAATAATATCTATGAAAAACTTAAAAGATCAAAATTGCTTGGAATATTTAAGGGACCATTTTAAATCTACTTTATTATTTTTCTCAAAAGAGGAGGGGGTAGGTGGTCGGACACCTAACTATTTTGCTATAAATTCTCACATGGGATTTGACACATTTGAAAATTGAACCAATTGAGATAACATTTTATTTTGTTCTTTTTGTTGGTGTTTTTGCAACTATGTCTTCATTAGGGTTTAGCTATGGCCATCTCTATGTGCAGCAAAATCGTCAAAAGGAGAAGCAGAAAAAGATGAACAACGAAAAATCGAAAGGCAACGAAAATGGCAATGGGGCGAAGAAAATTCACCCGATAGTGATTACATCTAAAGATGAATTTCAATCGAAAGTTCAAAATTCGAACACCAAATGAAATATGTACTTCTTGGCACAATTGGCACGAGTAGAGTTTTCGAAAATTAGGAACTACTTTTATTAGAAAAATTACGAAAGTTCTAGTGTTCAAGGAGAAATTTCCTGCTAGAATGTTGTATGCTATTTTATTATACGATATATGATATGCAAATATATATTAACTTGTTCTTTTTAATTTATTTAACTTATTTTAACTTTGCATGAAATTTATAAAAGTGATTTAAATTTTTTGTGTAAATCGTGAAAAAGAAGATGAAAAAGCAAAAAGAAATCTTTGATTTTTTGAAAATTTTGAAAATTAAAGATGTGTGAACAAAATTCTAACGATTATCACAACTCACTATTAAGGCAAGTCTTGTGAATTTTGACGATTATCATGATTAAATGTTAATTCTTGATTAATATTAAATAAGAAAATTCTAACGTCCCTGTCTAAATTTATTCACACTTCTGGAAAAACAACAATTTTTAAACTTCTTTTAAACACAATTAAATAATTTTAAATAATGACACTGAAAAATAGAAAAATCACACCATATACACATTTAAGGGTCAATATTACAAGTTTTAAACATATTCTTAAAAAATCCTTACTTATAACAGTTTATTTACAGGTTATAACATATTAATTAAATTTAACTTTATTTAAAAATTAATTACAGGTTTATTTAAAAATAATTAATCTCTTTATATTTTTATATTATTAATTATTAATAGCTAGCTAATATAATTTCAGTTCCTTTTTTAAAATCGTAATTATCAGTTACTAGAATTTAGGGATTTACATTGATTAGACTTCCTTTTGTACCGTTACACTCCAATTACTTCATACACCAATCACAATTCCTGCCCACCCAAGCCTATCAGTTTACACGCCACCACCCCACTACCCCCATATTCACAACTACACGCCACCACCCCACTACCCCAATATTCACAATTTTCACTCCCATCTTCCTCACCACTCCACCATCACATNGAGGAGGGGGTAGGTGGTCGGACACCTAACTATTTTGCTATAAATTCTCACATGGGATTTGACACATTTGAAAATTGAACCAATTGAGATAACATTTTATTTTGTTCTTTTTGTTGGTGTTTTTGCAACTATGTCTTCATTAGGGTTTAGCTATGGCCATCTCTATGTGCAGCAAAATCGTCAAAAGGAGAAGCAGAAAAAGATGAACAACGAAAAATCGAAAAGCAACGAAAATGGCAATGGGGCGAAGAAAATTCACCCGATAGTCATTACATCTAAAGAAGAATTTCAATCGAAAGTTCAAAATTCGAACACCAAATGAAATATGTACTTCTTGGCACAATTGGCACGAGTGGAGTTTTCGAAAATTAGGAACTACTTTTATTAGAAAAATTACGAAAGTTCTAGTGTTCAAGGAGAAATTTCCTGCTAGAATGTTGTATGTTATTTTATTATACGATATATGATGTGCAAATATATATTAACTTGTTCTTTTTAATTTATTTAGCTTATTTTAACTTTGCATGAAATTTATGAAAGTGAACAAACTTTTAAATTTTTTGTGTAAATCGTGAAAAAGAAGATGAAAAAGCAAAAAGAAATCTTTGATTTTTTGAAAATTAAAGATGTGTGAACAAAATTCTAAGGATTATCACAACTAGGGGTGTTCATGGTTTGGATAAAAACCAATCCAAACCGAAAAACCAAACCAAACCGATTTAATTTGGGTTCTGGTTTGGTTTGGTTTTAGATTGTTAAGAACCGATAGTATTTGGTTTGGTTATGATTTTGTTCGAAAAAAATCGAAAAAATAACCGAACCGAACCAACAAGTTATATACATAAATTTTATTATTAACATACATAATATATTATATTCATAAATAATTTTAAAGATTTTATATATGTTTCATCAAAATTTATTTTTATAATTTACTTATGAAAGAAAAAATGTCCAAGGTGAAAACATTTTTCTTATTGGTTTCATGTATATGAGTGTCTATGAAAATTCTTTGTGGGACTAAAAATGTCATTGTCTCTTCCTTCTATGCCAAAATAGTGAATTTTGAAGTTTTATTCAGTAAATTCAATGAACGAAAGTTCTGTAATGACAGTCATTCTAACTATTTTTTTGTTTGAGTGGATTGTTGTCACTTTTTTCACGTTTTGAATGAATTGTTTATTTTATTTTTATGTATGGTTAATAACCGAATAACCGAACCAAACCAAACCAAAACCGAAAACAACCAAACCAATAAATGTATATTATATTTGGTTTGGTTTGGTTTTGATAATTTAAAACCGATTAAGTTAATTTGGTTTTGATTTTGACCAATAACCGATCCAAACCAAACCGTGAACATCCCTAATCACAACTCACTATTAAGGCAGGTCTTGTGAATTTTGACGATTATCATGATTAAATGTTAATTCTTGATTAATACTAAATAAGAAAACTCTAACTTCCCTGTCTAAGTTTATTCACACTTCTGGAAAACAGCTATTTTAAAACTTCTTTTAAATACAATTAAATAATTTTAAATAATGACACTGAAAAATCCTATTTGTGCAAATCACCCCATGAAAGAAAAGGCTTCATATGGGCCTAAAAGAATTACGACACTATTAAATGGGCCTAAAAACATTTTGTTCATTCCTTACTATTATGGGCCACAAAAATCCCAATTATTAAGTGGCTAGATAGATTGTAATTTGTAGCGTTGAGGGTTTAATAGAAATCGATTCTTTTTTTAAATATATGTGAAAGATCACTAAGATCTAATTTTTTTTTAATTGATCCTATATATAGTTATTTCAAAGTATGATGAGTTTAATAGGAAAAATTTAAATTTAAATCTATCAAATTAAAATTTTGATTTCACCACTAAAGGTTGTCAATCCTTCGAAATCTTAAGAATCAACAAATTAAAATGAAATTTGAAAATATTCAAAATAAAATTCAGAATTCATCCCTGAAGGTAGGCAACCCTTATTCGAAATTTTAGAGGAATCAACAAACTAAAGTGAAAATACATATTACTTAGTTGTAATTATTAAAAGTGTATATTCACCATGTATACCTTAATATTTAGTCCAAATTAATCAAAATCTTGTCAAAATATTTTCAAACAAACGTTTTTTATTTGATTTATTATATAATAACCATAATAAAGAAAAATAATGATCTTGACTTGCATTTTAGTTTAGTTTAGATCAAATAACTTTAGTGCAAATTAATATCCGCTTATTTATTAACTCGGTCAATCTTAATCCGCTCAAATTTAGTTCAACCCAATCATTTGCCACGTGGTAAAATTATAAATGAGCTCTTCATTAAAACTGGCTTTTTGAGCAACTAAGAGCCAATGGTTTTTTTGTTCTTGACTTTTGGATGACTTCCTTATCCTTAGGTAATAAGGCCAATTCAAAAAATATGTTATACAACCAAAGACGGACCCACCTTTTATCACTCGGAGTGCACATGCACCTGTTAACTTTAAAAAAAAATTTATGTGTATATATGTATATTTATTTTGAGAAACTGATAGAAATAAGGACATAATTAATAGTGTACCCATAAAAAGCATAGGAGTGCTCTTATACTGATAATATCACACAGAAAAACCACCCGTGAAATCAAAGTTTAAATCCAACTAGAGAGTTATTTCAGTATTTCTATTTTAAATTTAGCTTACTAAAATTAGTGATCATAAAGACAAAGAAAAAGGTTACCAAAATTAGTCATGATTAACTTTATTTTTTCTTTTAATAAAGAAAAATTTGGTAGTTAGTCATCAACATTAATAATCATAAATATATTCTAAAGTCAAAGGGCCACGTGAAAGGATATACTCCCCTCCATTCATTTAATCAGTATCATAATAGAGGTTTGCACGACCTTGAAGAAAAAAATTAATTAAAATTGTAATTTGACTAATATATCGGTTATTTAAGGCAAAATTGAATTTTTTAAATATTTTTTTAATGATTTAAGTTGACTATTATATTGAAATAAGTATTTTATATATAGATGACAATTAAAAATAAACAGAGAAAATAATATGTACTAATCTATATTTTTGTGAGTAATAAAACATAGAAAGTCCTGATCTCTTTTTACTTGTCTAATTTTAATTTTTTATTTGTTCTTTTTTTAATTGTTATTTTTAACAAATAAGACAATATTTTTCATTTATTATATTCTCAATTTATTTAGAGAGTTAATGTTTTTGAAAAGGGTAGAACCTCTTTAATGAGTAAATTGATTTTTTGAAATTCTATCAATTAATAGAGGTAAAATAGTAAACTCACTATTTAAATTATTTTTTTTTAATAGGTGCGTAGAGTCAATAGTGGACAAGTAAATAGGGACAAAGGTTGTACAAAGCTAGAAATGAACAAATTCATCATTCATTATAGTTATTTGACCAATCCAAATTAAAATGTCCCCTCTGTTTTAATTAATTTGTCTAATTTTAATTCAATATGAAGTTTAAGAAAATAAAAAAAGCTTTTTCAATATTGTAGTCTTTAACTAGAAAAATATTTGATATGTCAAAATGTCAATTAATTTTGTAGTTTTAAACTATAACATATTATGTAGAAAGTTAAAATAACTTTTTTCCTAAAAAAGAAAAGAAACATTTTTCTTAAACGGACTAAAAAAAGAGATAAAATCACCAATCGAGACAGAGGGAGTATATAGGAGATGAAAAGAGGAGGAATTCATGGGGTAAAAATTAGCTCATAAAAGTATCGTATATCTAACCTATTCAAGTTTAGACGAGTTAATGTCCAGAATTGGACAAGTTGAACTATAATTAAATGTTTAGTCCATTACAACCCAAATAACTTTTGACCATTTATTTATTAACTCAATTCATTTTAGCTCGTTCAAATTCAACTCAATCTAATCTGCTCATTTGATATCTCGACTAAAATGTAACTCTGACAATGTCCATTTGTCCAACTATATGCACCATTAGCATTAATGGCACAATTATTTTGTTAATACTAGTGGTTATAATTAACCACTTTATTATATATATGTTAAGTAGCCCTCCACTTCTGTCTGTGTTGTTAACTAAACCGTCCTGTTTAATTAATATTATATCCTAATGGTCACCATTCACCACCCAAAAATAAATACAAAAAAGAATTAATTATATTACTTGCTTACAAAGGCTTGAAATTTCCTATATAAATTCCCTAGTTTATGGTTTTCTCAAACATCAAGCAATAATTAAGCATACAAACATTTCAAACACTTAAAAGAAAATATTTCTCTTACCATAAAATTTCAAATTATGGCTTCCATGGGAGTAAACTATGCATATCTTCATGTACAACAGAAACGTCTTAAAGAGAAGTCAAAGAAAATGGAAGAGGAAAATGCTCGAAGTGGTAATAATGAGGGTGGCACGGTGAAAAAATTAACCGCGGATAGTAAACATAGTAAGGGTAAGAAAATTTACCCGGGTGGCTTTGTTTCATTTGAGTCTAACGAGAATTTAGGTGAAAATTAATAGTAGTAATTTGGACTCTGAAATAATATAGCAAGGGGTATATATGTAAAAACATGTACCCCCCCCCCCCCTCCCCCCTCTCTCATATTTCTCTTTAATTCTCTTGTAAAAAAGTTTCACTTGTTATGTATTTGTAATATATATTTGGTATTGTTAATATTATAGTTTGAACCTTTTGTATGGTGGTTGTTCTTTTTATTAGTTTTTTTTTTTTAAAAGAAGAATGATTAAATTTTAAAATAATTTAATTTTTGAACACCTTTTTATCCACAAAATGCAGATAATTATATCCCCACTAAGACAAAATGTCCCTTCATATAAGAACATTTTAGATTTAATTAAACTTTCTTTATGTTGTTGTCTAATTGTCGTGTAGTTATATAAAACAAACTAGTTACTATGTTCATTTTTACTTGTTTATTATATTGAAAATAAAAATTTTCTTTTTATTTGTTCAATTTGAAAAACAAAGAACTAATTTATCACTTAATTCCTAATTTACCCTTATTATTAACTATATAGTCATTTCCTGTAGTATATTATTACTTGCTCCTATATGTTTGGGGGTTACCGGCAATACCCTTCGAAATTCAATAAAGATTTATTATAGTAATTATACTGTCAATTAACTTATGTTACTTCAGAAGTTGTACAACGCAAGAACTATATTAATTTTCTCTATATCGTTTTAATTTTATCGGACGTCTCTGAATGAACTAGAAGACTCCTTATAGTAATAGAACTTACATGTATAGCTTTTCAATGATTCGTTAATGATTAGGGTTACTTGCCAATATGTATAGGCAACGAAAATTCTTTTCAATAAAATGATCATTGTAATATGTAGTGTATCAATATTGTATAAATAATTTATAATTGTGTATAGATGATGTATCAGAGATGTATATACATCTATATACATTATTTATACATTGCTGATTGATTTTTTTCAGTCTCAACCAACTCAAATCTCATCTAAACAGTTCCAAAATTTAAACAATGTTTTGGATAAAGAATCGTGACTCAATATTTTTTTTAATTAATTTCCCAAAAGATTAATTCAACTCACCTTGAACAAAATGATTAAGTGAATTAGTGGAGACTTGCCTTTTCATTTAATTAGTTTTAATTTCATTCATTCCATCAAAGACAACATAATGATTATTTATTCCTAAAAATTGATAGATTAATGCATCTATCACTAATTAAGAAGATTAATTGTTCAAATTAGGGAAACATGCATGTTGGTGGACTTATCAAGCCAAACGTATACTTTAGGTTGACCTATTAAAATATTTATGAAGTTAAAATCTAATATATATTTATATCTAGTTTTTACTACCACAAGACAATTAGACAAACATAAAGTATGTGTATATATATAGCTTATTATAATGTTGCTTTTTGAAGGGACATTTTGTCTTAGTGGATATATTTAAGTCTCAAACATGTTCTAAATTGTTAAATTAATTTTAGTTGCTAGAGAAGGCTGACAGCTAACTCCATTAATGTCCAAAGCTAAGTGCACCATTAGCATTCTCTTCATTATCTTAATTCCTTCTTTTGTTAATATTAGTGGTTAAGCCACCTTAACAAAGATAACCACTTTATATGTTAAGTAACCATTAGCCACCAAAAAGAAAAAAAATTACATTGCTTGCTTAGAAAGATGAGAAATTTCCTCTATATAATACTATTAGTTAGGTTTTCTTGTCAAGTGCCAAAAGTATGTATGACTATATGAGCCTCTAACTAATTGACTATCTTTTTTGTCTCAGATACAGACTAGATGAATGAAACAAAGACTTCTGAACATGTGATCTAAGTTAAATCTTAGAAATGTGTATGGCTATAACATCGTCTTAATATCTGATTAAGGATAAAATGAAAATTTTAAGATTTAATTGTTACTAAATATACAAAAGTATTATATTTTCAAAAAAACTAAAAAAAAAGTCACATAAATAGAGATAAAGAAGTAATTATATGTAAGTTCATGGCCGTATAGGCGTTGACAAAGGCAAGTAAAATTTGAAGTTTATATATAGGTTTTGAATTTTTATTTTAAAAAAGTTATGCATATCAATCGAATAAGTGATTTTGGATTAACTCTTGGGATTTTGAGTTGTTTTACTCTATTTCAAACAGTAAGCTTTTCAATCTTGTTGCTCATGCTAGTGCCACAAAAATTCCAGAAATTCTTGCAATATGACATTGAATGACATAAGTACTCTTATTTATATTTTACATTTTATTGGTGCTATTGAAAACTCTGTATAAATATATAGAATTACATACTTGGTCATTTGATGCTATGGAGGATCCCGCTCCAGTATCCGTTTTGATTCATGTAGCTATAACTGGGGTGGATGAACCCTCATAGATATCAGATGCCCAGAATCAAAAGATATATAAAGTTCGAAGAAGAATAAGAGGTTTTCTTCATAGCTCAAGAGATGAAATACATGCCACCAATTTTTATCCAGAAAGGGCAGATAATTATATCTCCACTAAGACAAAATGTCCCTTCAAATAATAACATTTACATATAAACATTCTTTATGCATTTTCTAGTAGTTATATATAATATTCCCCTGGTATCATATTATTTATCCATTTTTCTTTTTACATTCTTCTTAAGAAATCATAATAAAATTTGGTAATTTTATTAATTTACTCTTTAACTTTTTTTAATACACTTTATTTATATGTCTTATCAATTAATATCAAGATTAACAATGAAGAGATTTTTTTGAAACTTACAATATTTATATATTCAAAAAAACCTACTTTGAGGGAAAAATAAAAAAAAAGTAATTCATTATATCATAATTATATAAAATTGACAACTAATTTGGTACATATATTTTTATAGATAAGTAATATGAGACAGAGAAAATAAAAATAAGTGATGTATCGAATTAATAAACTCTTTTTAAGTCATGTATTAGATCAACCTAAAACTTTTCTAAAAAGTTCTACCATTAATTTTTGTTAATGACAATGTCTGCACCAACATATTTTCCTTTAAGAAGTACTTAATATGTTAATCATGAATACTTTATTCCATTGTCAATTGCAAGTAAAATATACATGTTGTCTTTCATGGAATCCATGAAAGATTAATTAATTAATCACTAAACTTTTTTCCCTAGCTAAGTGTATACTACCATTAGTTGTTAACGAATCATTAACACTTATCAATAGCTTAAGAATGGCCACATAGGAAAAGCAAATTGCATTACATTAATCGTCTGAAATTTATTTATGGTAATGGATCTTAGTTATCCTAATTAATTTATGATTTTATGGTAAGAAGACATAAATGTGTGGAAACTTAAAATAAAGATAACCTACTTCTTCCTCTCTTTTTTCCCACCAAATATGTGCTCCAGTGGATATGGTTGCTCCAACCTTAATTAAAGGTCTTAAATTCGAATCTTGAATATGAAAAAATCTTTAGTGTGCTCCCCCCCCCTCCTCCCAAATGGTGTCTATGCAGTGCAAATTCGAAATAGTCAGACTCTAATGTGCAGTACGAATTTGAAATAATTAGACTCTAATATGGGTACCAGACATCAAATAAAAAAAGTCTTTTTTCTACATAAGTACTGGTACAGTTTGGTTTTAATGCAAAGCTTGTGGTTCATTTTTAATGTGTGGTCCTATTATATGATTCTAAGTGCTAACACAGCCTTTTATTTGGAGCCAATGGAATTAGGGATACAATTAATTTCCTTAATTATATGTGGAGGGTCCTTAGAGGGTCCTTAGAGACGTGATAAGATAACTAATTTACCTATTTGAAATGTCTCCATATGTGACGTGAATGAACTTTAGAGGGATTTTTTTACCATAGATTGTGAGATTTTGACTCAAAATAAATTTGATACGGAGTTTAAGAAAGAAAGAATAACTTTTGAAATTTGTGGTCTAAAATAACTGATAGATGTTAGTGTGACTATAAATCATTTTATTAAGAGTAAAATAGACATATTAAAGTTAAATTATTACTTAATATATAAATGTGTCATTTTTTTTTTAACTGACTAAAAAGAAAAAGAAGTCATATAAACTGAAATATAAAGAGTACTTCATTATAGTACTGAGATCATAAGCTTATGGGCATTCTAATTCTATAGTTTATATCAAGGTTTGACAAAGTATACTTGAAGCCGTTGATTGATATTTTTTACATAAATTGAGGCCATTGGATAATGAATTGAAAGTGAATTGGACATTTCATATAATATTATACCAATTTTAGAAAATATATACATAAAATATTAATTTTATGAAAGGATCATGAGTTAATGTTCCCCGTAGTTTATTGGACACTTCATATAATATTATTATCAATTTTATGAAAAGATCATGAATTAATGTGCCCCATAATTTAGGCTAAAAATTTCCTGTTGGTAGCATACATGTGTGTGTTTGTATATATACATATTAATCTTTTCTTTTTTACTCCTCCCTAGAAGGGTTCATCTGGTTATGTTATATTTTTTGCTTAAATAATTTATTTTCTTATGAAAAAATATTTTCCCTTCCTACCAAAGACACCCATAATGTCAAGATATACACCCCACACAGCCTCACAAGCAAACTAAAAGAAATTATTTCATTAACTTTGAAAAGTAGTGATTCCTGCTAAATGTAGTAAAGTTCCTTATGAAGTTTTTTTTATTTTTTTTATTTTATAGAACCTTCTTCAATTAGAGGAACTTTCTTATGAGAAAGAAACTTTTTTGAAACTTCGCAATTAAAAAAGAGAACAATATGATTGAGCTTTTCACATAAATTAAAACAGAAAGAATACATTCACAAGTTAAGTGATGCTTCATCACAACTTGACTACAAGAATTAAAAACATAACTAGTGAAATATTTTTACAAGAAAATAAAGAGAAATATGACTAAAACAAAAAAAAAGTTTACTAGCTACATGAACTAGCACATTATTTTTGACATACGAGGGTACTTATGCCAAAAATACTATCCTTTATTGTGTATATAGATATCGAGTCCAAATTGCTACTCTCAATTTTCACCTAAGTTCTCATTAGACTCCAATGAAGCAAATCCACCGGGGTAAATTTTCTTACCCTTACTACGTTTACCATCCACGGTTAATTTTTTCACCGTTCCACCTTGATTATTACTATTTTGAGCATTTTCCTCCTCCATTTTCTTTGACTTCTCTTTTAGACGTTTTTGTTGTACGTGAAGATTAGCATAGTTTACTCCCATAGATGCCATAATTTGAATTATTTTTTATACTAAGAGAAATTATTATTGCGAGGTGTTTGAAATATTGTGTGATTGCTTAATTGCTTGATGTTTGAGATAACCATAAACTAGGGAATTTATAGAGGGAATTTCTAGCCTTTGTAAGCAAGCAATGCAATTTATTTTATTTTATTTTTTTGGGTGGCTAATGGTGATCATTAGGGTATAGTATTATTAATTAAACATGACGGTTTAATTTACAACACATGAAGTGGAGGGTTACAACATATATATAAAGGGTTATCTTTAATTGTTAAGGTGGCTTAACCACTAAGTATTTACAAAAGAAGGAATTATGATAATGAGGAGAATGCTAATGGTGCATTTAGCTTTTAACATTAATGGAATTAGCTGTCAGCCTTCTCTAACAACTAATTTAACAATTTAGATAATGTTTAAGAATTGTCTCCAATAAAACAGACTGTTTAATTCTCTCTTTAAGAAAAAAAATTTCAAGTCCAAGAAGAAGAGAAAAACTTAAGTAATAGTTAAGTGATGAGTATGGGCATTATTTGTTAGAAACTCAATTTTTGAAGTTTCAAGTTTCAACTTCAAAATTTATGGCTGAGTCGGAGCCCGGTGTAATCTCAAGTGGGAGTCTAAAAAGAGTAAAATATACACAGATCTTATCTTTATCTTTGTGAGCCTAATACAAAAATTATTTTCAGTAGACCCTTCGCTCAATATCACTCTGATCCAAACCTACTAAAACTTGAATGGTTTGAATGAATAACATCAGTATGAGTCAATTTTTCCACCCATAGTCCGGCCATATCAAGGAAATTTGTCTTTCATTGCCTTTTTTTATTTAACAAATTGGAGTGACAAAGGGATGAATCTCAGTGGATCGTGGTAGCAAGGTCACTTTGTCACTTATAATACCCTATCACGTATTTAAATCGTCTGCAAAGAATTCTATCCGCTGCTCGATAACAAATTGGAGTAACAAAGGGCTGAATCTCAGTGGATCGTGGTAGTTGTTGCCAATCTGTGTTTAAAAAGAATTACTGATTCCAATAAACTTTGCAGAAACACGAAGTAACCAAAGTTTTAATGAAGCAGTAGAAACAGAAGAACATAAATTAATTCAGAACAACTAAAATCTATAAAACATACCAGAATCTGGAAAAAGACATAACGGAAAAGATCAAGCCCACTGAATGCACAGTGTCCCCTTAAGGAAATTATTCCCCTTTAGTATCCGAGGTTTGATTTGGAATATATCCTCCCAGGATAGAATGATCTCAATCACCAGTGTATTGATACCTAAAACTCTGGTGTTAGCGAATCACTCAACAGCAGTAAAGTACACGAAGAAACTTTGTGCAGAAGAAGAAGAAATCAGAAAAATTCATAAGGAACAAATCTAAAGAATCAATGTATTTATAGGCAAGAGGAACTGGTTCCGAAAGGTTGCAACCCTTTCAGAATCCACACGACCATTCATGAAAGTTTGCAACCTTTCAAATGGTCATGGTTGTTCCTGAAAGTTGCAACCTTTCAGAACAGTCACTTCCAATGGCGGGAAATTTAAATAAAATGGGAAATTTTTTTAATAAAACGGGTCGCGCGCGGATCCAAGTCAGGTCGGTCAATTAATTGAATAATTGAAACAATCGATCATTTTCCAAAGCCAAAGCCGAAGCCGAGCGAGCGACAACGACGACGGCGCAAAGGGGGTCCCTCTTTCCAACCCTTTTAACAATTAATAGGAGTGTTTCTATATTTAAACTCTTCTAGTTTTCTTTCCTCCACCGATGAGGGAGAAATGCCTTTTCACTAAAGCATAAGAAGACTTTTCAAGTTCCCAACTCTTCAAAGTTCCCAACTTTCCAAGTTTCTCTCTTTTCATCTTCCCTCCATTTCCCATTAACTCTTGCTATATACCCAACAATCCCCCACATGAATGGGGAATGGTTATAACATAAAGAATGCATAGACGAGTATGTACTTTACAAGCAAGGATCAATTGTATCTGGAAAGGGAGGTTTCCCCTTGGACTTTCCATAGTGAACATATGTCGGATATACTCTGTCAATCGGTAGATGCGATATCTTTGAGCCGTCGAGCTTTGGTGTATACCTAGACAACCATATGTCACATAATTAACCCTTTACCATTTATGGTTCTTACGTTGTGTTCGTTTCAGCCATGAAAACCTTCTAGTTTCATGAGTGTATAGAGAATATGCTTTTAACATAAAATTCTCTTTGAAGCGGCTTACACTTCACACTCACATAGGTGATTTCTAACCGTGTTATCTCTTAGATACACTATTTGGTCAAATCTGCCAAACATAACAAATCATTAAAAACTTTAAGCTTTATTAACTCATTAACAAGCTTTAAAGTCTTAACCTTGTTCCTGAACATTGTCTTCATCATGAGAATGGATTGAGTTGATTGACAGTGTCGAACCGTTAGTCACAACTTTATTTTTCTCCTTGAATCTAGCTCTTGGATCTCCAGTCTGCTAGATAGAGTTACCACCATGTTGACTTGTCCTAAGCCGTAAACCCATTCCCTTAGATGATCTTTCAACTGCCTCTCTCACTAGCCCTTTCGTTAATGGATCTGACACATTATCACTTGACTTCACATAGTCAATAGTGATAATTCCACTAGAGAGCAGTTGTCTTACGATGTTATGTCTCCATCGTTTATGACGAGACTTCCCGTTGCACATGACTCTCCCTGCCCTACCTATTGCTGCTTGACTATCGCAATGTATGCAAATAGGTCCCACAGGTTTGGGCCAGAATGAAATATCCTCTAAGAAATTTCGGAGTCATTCAACTTCTTCACCAGTCTTATCTAAAGCAATAAATTCAGATTTCATTGTGGAGCGAGCAATACATGTTTGTTTGGACGATTTCTAAGAGACTTCTTCTCTACCAAGTGTAAACACATAACCACTTGTGGATTTTACTTCATTTGACCCGGTGATCCAATTTGCATCACTATATCCTTCAATCACAGCAGAATATTTATTATAATGCAAAGCATAGTGTTGTGTATGTTTCAGATACCCAACACATGTTTCATTGCCATCTAGTGAGTTTGATTCGAATTACTAGTGAACCGACTCAGTTTGCTAATAGTACATGTTATATCTGGTCGCGTACAATTCATAATATACATCAAACTTTCCAATACTCTGGCATATTCCAATTGAGAGTCACTTTTACCTACATTCTTTTGAAATGTAAAGCTTAAATCAATTGGAGTTTTAACAACATTGAAATTCAAGTACTTGAACTTATTTAATACTCTTTCAATATAATGAGATTGAGATAATGCTAGTCCCTGAGAAGTTTTGAGAATCCTGATCCCTAAGATCAAATCAGCAACTCATACGTCCTTCATATCAAACTTGCTAGGCATCATGCGCTTAGTAACATTTATATCGTCAATATCTTTACCCATTATTAACATGTCATCAACATATAGACAAACAATGACTTCATGATTCAGAACGTTTTTAATGTAAACACACTTATCACATTCGTTAATCTTGAATCCATTTGCCAATATTATTTGGTCAAATTTAGCATGCCATTGTTTGGGTGCTTGCTTGACCCCATAAAGCGACTTCACAAGTCTGCACACTTTCTATTCTTTACCAGGAACCACAAACCCTTCAGGTTGTTCCATGTTAATTCTTCCTCCAACTCTCCATTTAAGAAGGCTGTCTTTACATCCATTTGGTGGATTTTAAGATCATGCACTGCCGCTAGTGATATTAACATTCTAATTGATGTTATCGAGAGTATGTATCAAAGTCGTCCAGACCTTCCTTTTGTCTGTATCCTTCGACTACAATTCTAGCCTTATATTTGTCAATAGTCCCATCGGCTTTCTATAGCGACCTTAAAAATTGATAGGTGAAACTAGAGCCTAGCATGTATGAATCTTAAAAGTTTAAGCATAAATTGGAGTTATGAAATTTTCCAAAAATTTGACTAAGTATAAGTTCAAGAGAGGGCTCAAGGAAGGCGAAAGGCATCACTACCCTTCGAAGCTCCCTTGAACTTCGCCTTAGCCGGATGGTAGACCTTTCCAAGGCCCTTAGAAGCTCCCTTAGTAATTGCCTTTGTTTTATTTGGGCAATCCAAGTGAGGCATAAAAAAGGATAATTTCGTAATTTCCTTTTTGGTCTAAATTGAATGGGTATAACCTATTTTTTTAATATATATATATATATATATATATACATATGATATAAGTAGGTCATTTGAATACTCTCATGGATATGCCTTAGCTTTAAAAAGCCAAAGGCAAAGTCCAAGGCTAGTAGATCACTTCAAGGGCCTTAAATGCTCCCTTGGACTTTGCCTTAGTTTTATTTAGTAAATCCATGTGGGCAAGGGGCGTTTTCGTAAATATTATTTTTAAGTTAAATTAAAAAGTGGGTATATTTTAATTTATTTCTAAATAACTATATAAGGTATTAAAACATTTAAAAGGTATTTTTTTTAATTCATTCTTCAAATTAAAACTCCCAAAGACTTTCTCTCTCTAAAGTTCTCTCAAGTTCAAGGAAGAAGAAGGTGGAGCGGTAGGGTTTCAAATTGAGGGTTCCTTCCACCAAATTTCATTGGGATTTCATCAATTGAGGTATGGTGGCTCTTTATCTAAAGCTAGTTTTCGCTTTAGAGCCAATCTCAAATGAATTTCAAAGTTTTCCAAAAAGTTATGAAAAAAAAAAATTGTTTCTCAATTCTCTCAAGGGTTCTTGCATGAAAATGGTTTCAATGATTAAATATGATGTTATTAATGTTTGATTGAAGGTTTTTGAATGAAAAACTCTATGAACCCTTGTCTTCCACAAAACCCTAGAATTTGCTTATGAAGTGGGTCTTTTGCTTATAATTCAAAGTTTATGAAATTGTGTTTGGATTGGATTGTATTGGCGACTCTTATGATTTTCTATATCTATCTATTATTAATTTTTGATGTATGGATGAATTGAGAGTTGTGGCCTTATGGGCAAGTTATGGATGAATTCTCTTGTGGTAAGTAAAATGGTTGGGACTTGAGTGTTGTTAATTATGGCTTTGGATGGTAAGTTGGCTTAATCTCATATTATTGATATAATTGTTCTTGTTTTGTTTGATCCATTTATGGTGGAGGTGTTTAATTATGGAATGTATTATGAACATTGCCTTGAAGGCATTATCTATTGAATTAAAGTGTTATCAAGTTATGAAGTGTCATTGTACTATGTGAAGGTATAAATGTGAAAGTATTCTTATGGACATAAGGTGATCTTGTATAAAGTGTTATTGCATTATGATTGAAAGTGTGATATCTTTTAATGTTCATATAGGTGATGATGTTAGACTATGAAGAGTCTCTATATGGTAATGTTGTGGCTTGCTTGGTAGACTTAGATGTCTCTTCTTGTTTTATGAAAACTTATAGAATGAATAAATGTCTAGGATCAGTAGATCCTTATGGTGCCCTTTTATGAATGATAAAAGAAGACTTCTAGGCTAAGCCTTGAATCGGTAGACCTAAGCATGGTGCCCTTTCATAAGTCCTAAGTGAATGAAAAACCTTGAAGTGGTGGACCTTAGGGTGATGACCTTCTTCGTGTGTGAAATGATAAACTTAGAGTTGGGGGATCGGAACGGTAGAAAACCCTCTTTAAGTAAGTCAATGAGCTATCCTAATGAACCTCGATTGGTAGATCATTGTGGTGCCCTTCTTGGTAGAAGTACTATGTATCGGCTAGACTTAGTGATGGATCCCTCTCTAGTACATACATGTGAATGAATTTACTCTATGGGAACTAAGGCTAAACACCGAGTGGATATGGTTAAGAAGGTAGCCCTCTTCGAGTATGAGGTTAGGGTACAATGAACTTTTTTGGATATCCGCTAAACCATGTGCCTACATGGGTTGCTTATTAATTCTACCCTTGGAAAGTAGAACACCTTTCACGGAGTAAGGTAGACTTCGGATTCCATGCCTAGCTAGTATGGCCTATGTCGGTTAATGTCTATTCCTATCATGTGATATGTGCACTCTAGTTATTGGATAGGTTCTATAAAGTGTAGGTGGTAGTATGAGATGCTATTTACACATGTCACGAGTAGGCCTCGAAGATGCTAAAGTGAGTTCCCTAAGTCTAAATGACTATTAAGTGAAAGTCCCCTAATTGCTTGAATGTCTCATAAAATGGTGTAATAAAGAATGTTAACTTAGCACGTTGTATTGTAATGATAAATTCCTTATCTATGGTAATCCTTAGGAACACTTAGGTGTATATGAAGAGGTTGTATGTGCGGTCACTTCATGTCTCACTTAAGTGTGGGTTAGGGTGACTTGAGAAAGAGGTTTCAAGATGATGAAATGACTTACTTGACTATTATGTTTATGTATTGTACATTGGTACTAGTTGAGTATGTCTATTATGTGGGTATTGTCTTATATGTGGATGATGACTTGAAATGTGTCTTTTATACTTGTGTTATGAAGGTTTTATAAAAAATGGCATGAAAACCTATATCTCAAATAAATGTCCGTTTTAGCATGTTTTTGCATAGTCATCATACTTAGTACTTAATTGTGCTAATTTCATATTTTCTCTATTTTTCTACAAGTGTAGGTTCCGGCAAGTGAGCGGGTTCTTTAGTAAGCTTGAGATTTGAAGTTCTTCCTAGATCTTGTGGTATGTCCTCTTATGTCGAGGACAAGAC
The DNA here is from genome assembly GCF_019186545.1 of Solanum stenotomum. Lineage (NCBI taxonomy): Eukaryota > Viridiplantae > Streptophyta > Magnoliopsida > Solanales > Solanaceae > Solanum > Solanum stenotomum. The sequence goes on along the minus strand of NC_064287.1, from coordinate 704,887 downwards.
TTTTCTATTCTAGTTTTATGATAAGGTTCTTGTAATAGACTTAGTAGACTTCTTTTGATTGTAAAGGGCCGTGTCCCTGGTATGTTTTCAGGTTTATATCTAAGATTGGCTAAGAGACTTAATATTTCGCTTATGTACTTTTGAAAGATGTTTAAAAAAAATGACCTTTAAGTCTTATGGATTTTGTTTTAAAAAATTCTTAATTTCGCACTATTTTACATATCTAATGTGATGAATGCTAAGGGCTTGTATAAGACCTCCGAGAGGTCGAATATGCATGTTACGACTAGGGGGTGCTCTCGGGTCGTGACACTTTCATTTTCCTTTTAAAGATCCACTTGGATCCTAAAGGTTTATTTCCTGGAGGAAGATCAGCCAATTCCCAAGTATGATTACTTAAAATTAATTCGATCTCACTATTGATTGCTTCTTTCCAATAGATTGACTCAGATGAAGACATAGCTGCTTTAAATGTTGGAGGCTCATTTTCAAGCAAGAATGCCACAAAATCTGGTCTGAAAGAAGTGGATTTCCGTTGGCGATTACTACGCCTAGGATCCTCATTAGGTAGTGTGTTTTCCGTTGATTTTTCCCGTGGTCGTTTAATTCTTTCACTTGTCGACTCACATTCAGTTTTATACGGATAAATGTGTTCAAAGAACTGAGTGTTATCTGACTCAATTACCGTATTCACATGAATTTCAAGAATATCAGATTTGTGAACCAAAAACCGATAGACCTTACTATTCACAACATATCTAATAAATACACAGTCCATTGTTTTGGCTACAATTTTCACCCTCTTGGGTAAATGAACCTCTACCTTGGCTAGACACCCCCACACTTTAAAATATTTCAAGTTGAGTTTCCTTCCTTTCCATAACTCATATGGAATCGATTGCGTTTTGCTTCGGGGTACCCTATTGAGTATTTTGTTAGCCGTAAGGATGGCTTCCCCCCACAGGTTTCGCTGTGAACCAGAACTGATTATCAAGGCATTCATCATTTCCTTCAATGTTCTATTCTTTTGTTCCGCCAAACCATTTGATTGTGGTGTATAATGTGCAGTAGTTTAATGAATAATACCATATTCCAAACATATCTCTGCAAAAGGAGATTCGTACTCTCCACCCCTATCACTTCGAATCATTTTTATCTTTAGAATCAATTGATTCTCCACTTCATTTTTGTATTTCTTAAATGCATCAATTGCTTCATCCTTACTATTAAGCAAATATATATATATAACAAAATCGAGTGCAATCATCAATAAAAGTTATAAAATACTTTTTCCCACCACGTGATGGTGTCGACTTCATATCGCATATATCTGTGTGAATTAAGTCTAAAAGTTTTGAATTTCTTTCAACAGACTTATAATGATGTTTAACAAACTTACTTTCTACACAAATTTTGCATTCCGATTTAATGCATTTAAAATCAGGCAATACTTGTAAAGTAATCAATTTTTGCAAGGCTTTGTAATTTACAAACGGACATGCCATAAATCATTTGATTCCAATAAGTAAACAGAAGCAGAATTCTTATTAATACTGTCAATAACCATTACATTCAGTTTGAAGAGGCCCTCAGTGAGATAGCCCTTTCCTAAGAACATCTCATTCTTACTTATTACAACTTTGTCACTAACTAAGACACACTTAAACACGTTCTTAACGAGCAGTGCAACATAAACTAAATTCTTCCCAATAGTAGGAACGTGCAGAACGTTGTTCAAAGTCAACACCTTACTGGATGTCATCTTCAACATAACTTTCCCAGTTCCTGCAATCCTTGTGGTCTGTGTTCCCCATGAACAAATTTTCTTCGAACTCAGCAGGAGTGTGCGTTGCAAATGCTTCTTTCGCAGAGCAAATATGTCGAGTGGCACCTGAGTCAAGAAACCACTCCTTGGGATTTCCAACTAAGTTGCACTCCGAGATTATTGCACATGGGTCATCTACATCTTCCATCTCTTCTACGATGTTTGCTTGACTTTTGCTTTTGTCTTTGCCTTTGTCCTTTCTTGGAGCACGACAGTCAGAAGACTTGTGACCAACCTTACCACATTTGTAACAATTGCCCTTGAATTTCTTCTTAGCATGTTCTGACCTCTGTCCGTTGGACCTCTTTTTCTTATTGCCTTTAGTAGGAGCTTCTTCAACAATATTAACTCCAATTATTGTCGAACTCTTACGAGACTTCTTTTCGGCGGTCTTGTTATCTTCCTCAATCTTGAGCCGAATCACAAGATCTTCAAGCTTCATTTCCTTATGTTTGTGCTTTAGATAATTCTTGAAATCGTTCCATGAAGGAGGCAATTTCTCGATCATTGCAGCCACTTGAAAAGCTTCATTTACTACTGTTGACACTCAATTTTGACCGACCTTAACCCTTTTTAGGAATGTTATTCGATTAAATACGTATTTTTAAAAAATATTTCGAGTTCAGGATTTTAGTCAATTTTGTCTAAAAATTATATATTTTAGTAAGCTGGATTTATTAAAATTATTATTATTAAATTATTTTATTATTATATTTATCGATAGTTAAACTCGAAATAATTACTTATTTAAGGGTTTTAAGAAACTTAGATGTGTATAATGAATATGAAAATATTTTAAAATATAGTATTTATTAATTGGATATCAATTCCTAAATTTTCATCCAAATTATTTAAATTTTAGCCTATTCTATTCTAATTCATTGCAATTCTAGCCACCTCAATCCAATTTCATTTTTTCAATTATAGCCGATCTGATTTCAATCATAAAGAGCCTAATCTTTCAATCTGTACCGTTCATCCTTCTCCTTTAAATCTGAGCCCTACATCTAATCTTGATCGGACGGACATAATTAATTCCTCTTATCTTTCCTATTTTAAATCCTAAAAGACTGAACCCTAAATCTATTCATTTCACTCTTCCTTCTCTCCCTTGAAGAGCAGCCGCTGCCCCCACCCTCTTATTCTCCGGCGAGAACGACGGAGAAGCTAACTCCACCGGTGAGCAGCCGGCAAGAACCGACCAGCAACCCTGGTGCCTTTCCTTTCTTCTCCTCCCCTTCGCATCGCTGCTTCCCTCTTCTCCACTGGTGAGCAGCAGCCAGCAGCTCCAGCGAGTAGGCTCCACCGACGGAAACAGCAGCTGCGACCAGTAGCGCCAGGCGAGGACAGCCACCAGCAACTCCAGCAGCTCTGTGACAGCAACCAGCGACACTGGCAAAAACCAGCAACTCCAGCAGTAGTCAGCGCAGGCAGCAACTCCGGCGAAATCTTCCCCTCTCCACGAGTATGACTGGCGAAGGCAGCAACCAGAAAATTCTCGGCCATGAGTTACGACGAGCGTCGTTCGGATAATGTTTGAGTTTCCGGTTTGCTAAAGACGGATCTGTAAAGATCCGTCCGGGTTTGTTCTCTTGTTTGATTTATTACTTAATTTATTTTAGTTTGATATTTGAACTTGTGATTTTATGCAATATGCTCTTGTGAAAATCAATGTCATATGTATCTCATATTAAGCATGTGCTATTATTTATGACTCTATGAATTTGTTGGTTTAATCCTTGTTTATATTATTTTAGTCATTGGAAATAGAATGATAGTTGTATGATTTGGGTTGGTACTGTTGAAGCTTTTGATTCACACTAATGTGGTCCTCTTTTGCTTAAGTTAATTCACATCCCTTACTATTTGCTAATCTATCTTAATTGATATAGTATATATGGTTTGATAATTGATTTCTCAATTAGGATAACTTTTGAATTGATCATGCTCCAATTAACTTAAATAAATCATGGTTATTGATATTGTTTTTGGTAGCAAATTTTATGCTGATTAGTTACCTTTGAATGATGACCGTTCATTTTGTTACGGTAAAAGTTACCGCAATTTAGTTCGTGAATGGACTGTTCTTATCTGATTTTCCTTAAAATATTTTTTTTTTCTTTCTGTGTGCCTGATTGTGCATGATTTTAATTTGCCATTAACTAATTTTGCTTAATTATGGAAGATAGATTTTCTTACTTGTTTAATTGTTGGTAAAAGAATTTTGACTGATTAATTGATTAGTGTCAACAATAATTTTTTACTTTATTGAAAACTTTCCTTCTTGTTTATATTTGGTAAAATAATATTATTTTAGCTCTCCGTTATTTAAGGAAAATAATATGGCTCCTAATTTATTCCTTTTCCTTATTGTGTGCCTCTCTTTACTATATAAACAAACCCAACTCTCATTCTTTTTCTCATCCGGAAACCTCTACATATTCACACACTCTCACATCCGGATATTGACTTACACTCTAAAAAAGAATACTAAAAAAATATATTGCTCTCTACGTTTAAAAAATTAAGCTTTCCGGTAAACATAAAGGTTCCTCTCTGTGTTGTTGTTTTGCTGTGTTCGGATCTAGTATCTGATTAAATTTTATCTTCATTGCTGATAAATAATTCTGCATAATTGGTTAGTTTCCTTTCACTAGTTTAATTTTTGCATTGTTCATATTTTATATATGCTTAAAATAATAGAGGAAACATCCGGTTTAGTTCCCTTATCCCTTTCTTTCTCAATATGTGATTATACATTCTCCACGACTTGCTGAAATTCTTACATGTCCATACGCTGCTTGTGTACATGAATTAGTTAATATTATGTGTGTACCCAGGAGTTCTACCATTTTTGCTATATCAAATTGTCTTTTTTTTTGTGTTAGCATTACTTGCTCCTATTTTTGTTGCATGTTAACAGGTTTTGAACTCAAAATTCAAGATATTGAAGAGTTGCCATGGAAGGAAAACATTAGACAAGCTAAATTTGTTTAATTTGGATTTTACATATTATTTAATTTATATTATTGTCTTGTAATAATTTGTAAACTCTAACTGTCTTTCATATATGTGATACAACTTGGGGGATCGCCTAAAGGGGGAGGGGATTTACATGTTACTTGTTTATATTATCGTTAGAAAGCATGCTTGTAGGATTATAATTGTTTGATTATTCATGCTCGATTCTCTTCACTTAAAGTCCGGCTCAAGGTAAAATAAATAAATAAAATTCATGCTCTCAATCACCTCTTGGCTAGATATCTTAAAATTAATCGTACGTTTAATCAATTTATTGTTTATTGTAGTTTATATTCATCCCACTTTTCAATTATGACAAATAAAATATTGTGTATATTTACTACCGTGTTTTGTTATAAATAGCCAGTTGTCCTTTTCCTAAATATAAGGAAAATAAAATTAAATAAGTGTCTAGTTACTAATATACTTCATCTTAGAAATTTGCTTTAAATATCTTGCCTATAGAATTTTATTTCAAAGATTTTACTTGGTGTAATAGTTGCATGTTGTATATTATCCAGATATCACTATTATAGGTATAAAATTCATGTTGATAAAAGTGTGAAAGGTTTGTCAAGTTCCTTGTTAATTCAATCTTTAGTATGAATAATTGATAATTTTTGCATGCCTTAATCTACCTTAATTAATCAGATGTCAACAGTTGTAATATTTCCTCAATTAATTAATCCTACTAACTGTTTTTTTTGCTAATTAATTAGTTTATAATAAATGTTGCATGCCATAACATAGATATCATGCTTGCAGTGTCCGTAATAATATTTCCAATAATCGGTTCGGTACTTGACTTGTCTACATATTTTTAGCATTAATCTGAATGTTCATCACTAGTTACAACGAAATAAAAATAATAAGATCACCGGTAGGTAGTTAACTGTTATTCAAAGAGTAGATATCATGTCCAAGATTTAACAATTAAAATTAGTGTTAATTAGTTTAAATAGATCTAACATGTAATTTAATCCACATAATAAACCAGATTTTAATATTTTGGGTGTAATAATGATTCTATGAAAATTTAGTTATTAATTGTAGCATGTTAATGGTAAGTTTGATCGATCAGTGTTGATAACTTTGGCGTGGTAATCATCTAGTAATTCTAATAAACCTTCTGTTCATAGCTTCATCATATTAATATTTTAGTATGTTAATCACTTAGAAGTCATGCCTATAGGATTGAAGTAAATATTTGCATGTCAATAAAATGCCCATAAGTGTTCCTAAATGAGTTTTTCATTAGAAATCATGTTCATAGGACTTAATTAATAAAATCGATGCTTATTAATTAATTTAATTAACTTTAGCATATTCTAATAATCCAACCCTGTTAGTTAATTAAGTTTTAACTAATTTTAATTTGCTGATAGTTTGCAGAATGTTAACTCATTTAGAGACCATGCTTATAGGACTAAATACTTGAAATAAAATTTGTTATACATGTTTTTCTGCCACTTTAAATAAATAAGTCAGCTATCATTTCTGCAACTAATAACTGATTTGTCACTTAGAGTAATTCCTGCACTAGTAACTAATCTCCTACTGTCCCTAAAAATTTTATGTCATGCATACGTGGTAATTTTTCTGCCACTTTTAAAATTAGTTAATAACTGCAATTAGTTATTTTCTACATGTGCAATAATATTTCTGTCCTTTTTTAAAAAATCAATTGATAACTAAAATCGTCTTTCTGTAATAATTTCTGCAACCTTTTAAAATAGTCTAATCTGTTATTGCATAAATAATCTATTTTCTGCATAACCTGCTATTTTAAATTTGCTATCTTAATTAATTTTTTCCAAAATATTGTAGTTTTTATATTGAATAATTGTTTTGCCATCTCTAATCAACTAATAAATAATTCATGCATGCTTTATTAATAAAATAAACAATTTTCACTTTGAGTTATAACTATCTGCCCTTTTATATGTTAATTGTTATATTGTTATGTTGTTTACTGCCTGTTTATATGTCCACACACTAAACATGTGACATTTTCCACATTATTTGTGTATGCCAACTTGTTTAATAAAATCTAGAAGTCAATATGAGATTTATGTGCTAAACGCTCGTCCAACGTATTTGACTTGGTGTCTAGGTGGGCCTATTAGGATTTTCTCTTTGTCTAAATCCACCCTAATAGTAGTTCAATGCCTCTTGGACCTTGAGCAGGGACGATAGACACCTCTTAGGACGAAAAGCATGCGGTGGTGGGGTAAGGTTAGTTTAGGCCCTATGGAGATAATGACATCGACTCGGTCTTAAGGACAAACCTTGATTTTGTCTGTCCGTACGATAAGCCGACCGAAATAAAGAAAAGTCGAGTGCTGATCTACAAAGTCCTTCAGAGTCTCCCTTTCCTTCTCCCTTTTATATGCTTATAATAATTATATTTATTTGGGGTAGTTTAATAAAAAATAAAATTGGATTATCATATTTGATTGCGTAAGTTCTGTCTTCTCGCTTATCTTCTATAAATTGTTTCATGTTCAATATATATTTTGATGTTGTCGCTTAGTTTTGCATGTTTAATCGATTAAATAAATAAGTAAAATAATATTATTTGCTTAATGTTAGTTATCACTTAGTAATCATGCTAATTAAATAAATAACCAAATAATGAAGTGACCTAAATTATTACTTGTAACCCCCACATAAATTGCATGAGATACGGCCGGGACGCACATTTATGGACCTCGAGGGATGCCTTACACCTT